>NC_056751.1:736242377-736452377 GCF_019279795.1 Protopterus annectens | reverse complement strand
ATGACAAAAGGCTAAAAAATAGAAACAAATTTAACTATTCAGATTAATTGCTAAAAGTGTAGAATTCAGTGGCTGAAATGAAGGAACTTGTCTGAAGTTGAGGCTTCTCAAAAAGAACAATTTCAAAAAAGGTTGCATGACACAGCACACAGAGAAAACCTGATATTTTCCAGTATAGCAGACAAATTGGAAGGAACAGACAGCATTACTTTTATGAAAGTGCAAACAAGTAGAAATAAACAACTTGACTGGTATTCCACAACTAGATTGGTTAATTTCAATGGCACACTGAGTTGTACATTCAAATCTCACCCTGAAAAAGCAGCCAAGATCTAAATTGAAGACCCAATCATAACCAGCAGTAAGAGCTGCTTCTGACAAAATGGTGGCAGAAGGGAAAAGTATTAAAAACTGGAGACATCAGAGTGTTTGTGGAAAATGATCATTTACTGCCAGGCACAAGAGAAGCAAGTTTATCCTAACAATTGTGGACATGAAGAAGTAAATGAGGGATGCACATTGCAATATTAAGCTTCTTCAGAATATTTTTTCCTGGAGGATCAAATATGTTTTACATGCCAAACAGGCTTAGGGGGGGAAATAAAGTTCAGCCAGCACACAGTGAGCTAGCCAGCTGAAAGAAATTTTGCTTCTCATTTCTTCTGATAATACGAAGTCCATAAAAACAAGACATCTTTTTTCATTGTTGCAAAGTAAACTGCTTGAATGACAGAAAATAATCAGGAGCTGACCAGAAGAATCAGGAGTACTTTGGACTTGAATCAGAGACTACTGCTGGGTAGTCGATGTGATAAAAAAGGCCAGCAACAATGCGAAAACAGTGAATAAATTGAGAGAACTGTAAAGCAACAAATCCATTAGTTATTTTTTGTACAAACAGTGGTGCTGCGAAAAGTGACTAAAAACAACTGGACATTTGTTGACCCAATTAAACTGGTGGGAGGACTCTAAACCATAAACCCCACTTTATGACTATGTCATTAATGTTTAGAAGTTCACTGAAGAGACTGAAAAAGTCACCAAGTGAAAAAGTTATTGTTCTTATTAATACTTGTTCTCTAATTTGTGATGCAAATTCAAGTTATGTTGCAAAATACTTCTGTACAGTATGCAGTAGAAGCTATTTTAAATGTGAAGTGAGTGCATTTTCTCAGTGATTGATGTGTATGCGAGTTATATTAAGAAATAACTTTTCTTAATTATAATTTATCCAGATTTTTACTATGTAACAAGAGAAGAATGGCCATAAAGAAGCAAATTAAAGTTTTTATAATGCTGAGTTCTTGGGCTGTTGGGGGTGTAAAAGTGTACTGATCACATTTTATGCAAAATTAAAAGATGATAATTTTCCATTTTTATAGAGGTGGATGTGTGGTATAATGTCTTTATTTTAAGCTATAAACAATGGTCTTTTAAGCAGAAAGACTTGAAAAGAGAGAGAAAATAAGTTTGAAATGGTATTTCTTTGTTGCACTTGTAAAGTTATTAGCTCTTTGTTTCCATTAGCACCTGCTTTTAGCTGAACGGGAGGAACAAAGCGGTATAAGCAATTAATCATGAGAGGTTAGACTGGAGTGTTCTGAGTGAAATCTACAAGGGTTCTTTCTTGCATCTGCAATTTTTTTTCATTACCAAATGCTTCAGTTTGATACAATAATGCTGTTGGCAGAAATAATCTGGAAAACTATAAACAGTGTGTTCAGAATGAAATGGAGAAGATACATTATAATTAACTTACTTTAATGTATTTATTATTTTTTTCTTTGTTCCTTGAATGTTTTTATTAAAGAAATAAAACAGCAGCAACCAAGCAGTGTATGCATGTAAAGCTACACGATGGAAACATATTCTAAGGAACTGCCACGTATAATATGCTGAAGGGATACTTCTTTATCAGAATGGCTGCACTGCCAATATTAATGTGAAATGTAAATGGTCCTGCAGATACAGACAAAAAACAGTGAGCATGTAATTATATTAAGAAGCATGGGGTACAACAGTGATGTTCCAAGAGGTGCATCTGGATAGAAATGAGCATGTTAATTTGACAAAGAAAAGACTTCAGAATGGATATTCAGTGGAGTATCAGAGCACAAAGAAAATGTGGGTAATAATCCTGATTATCAAAGGGATTCCAATAGTGACAGAATAACAAAAGACAACGAGCAACTGCTGGGTGCTGAAAGGAAAATAAGGGAGTATTTGGATAATATGCAAGACATCGGAAATATTGATGTTAAGCAAGTATTTTCTGACAACTGTAGAATGCAAAAAATCTTAGCATAAAGACTTACACACAAGAAAAAAGAAAGGGCTTTTGCCAAACTTAGGAAGCCAATGACACGAAAACATAACCAGAGATAACAGAACGGTATTAGAGATACTTTGGAAATTCTATGAACGTGTGTATAATGAACAGGAATAGAGAAACCAAGAAAAGGCACAAATGGAAATATGTATGAAAGATTTAACTATGCCACGGTTAGATAAATGTAAGGCTCGAGAATTAATGGCGGAGATAGGAAGGGATGAGATAAAAATAGTGATTAATAATCAACAGGGAGGTCACCATGAACACATGGTATTTTTGTGGAAGTCTGGAAGTTAGGAGTGAAGAAAGTAATAAAGCTCTAGATGGTTCTCTTTAACAACATTTAAAAATGGGAGGGGTCAGTACCAGCATCTTGGATGAAAGCTGTGGTGGCTATATTACCCAAAGAGGTTTAAAGTCCCTTCAAACCCAGCTTCATACAGCTCAAATTCAATTTTAAACCAGGACTATAAAGTGATTATATCTACACTAGCTAAGAAAATGGTAAAGGTTTCACCAAAACTGACAGTTACCGATCCGACTGGTTTTGTGAAGGGAAGGCAAACATTTGACAATTTTAATAGAAGAGTGATCCAGAGAGAAGCAGACTACAAGAAAACACTGGTGGGTCTTGATACAGAGAAAACATTCGACAGAGTCAGCTAGGCTACAATGAGTAGGGTAATGACAGTATTTGTGTTGCCTGAAAGAATAAGGCTAATAAGGAGGACATACGGAGGGTAGGAACAAAGAGTTAAGGTGGGAAGGTTTCTCTCTGATAAGCTATGTTTGACCAGAGGAATCAGGCAGGGATGTCTTCTTTCCCTTCATTACTTGCTTTATGTTTATAAATATTAGCAAAGAAAATAAGGGACACACAAATTCAGGGATATAACTTGTATAGTGAACAAAGAAATATTAGCTTTATTTGCACATATTTTGAACTTGAAAAATCCACAAAAGAACATTTCAGTGTTGTGAAACATTCTGAGATAATGTCATGTCTTTCTGGAATATAAAATAAAGTCTATAGTGGGAAACCACGTACCCACATGTGAAGTAGTTCAGCAAAACCCAGACTTATGGAGACATATGATGAAGTACTTGAATTCTATTAAGACAACTAAAGATTTACGAGAAGAGAATAAACAAAAGAAAACACAAAAACTACGAAGCTGAGGGTTTTTGACTATGAAAATTGATAGCAAGATATAAGCAGTGAAGATGTGTTTAGTCCTTTTAATTTCATACACAGATCAAATGTATTTTTATTACCTAGAGAACTTTGGGAACACTATTAAAAGAGCTTAAGGAATTTATGTGGGAGGGGAAAAGGCCAGGAGTAATGTGAGACGAGTTGATTTTCCCCATAAAATAAGGTGGTTTAGGAGTATGCGATTTAAAAGGATACTTTAGAGCTACCTAGTTAAGGCCCACGTCTATAAATACATAGCAAGCAAAAGGATATAAATTGAGATGGAAAGAAGATGAAAACAAGTGCAGGGGACTGAAGAAACAATGAGACAGTAGGATTCTGGATGTAAGGCCGTAAGGAGAACAACCACAACCATACAGATTATTACATTTATAAGGTGGTAGAAAATATTTTGAAAACGAACCCAATACAGGAGTGGAGAAAGGAGATTTTATCAACAGGGATAACTGCAGGTAAAAGTTTGGAAAATGGGCAACAAAGGGGCTGGGATTTAGCAAAGGAACCACGGTACTGGGATAAAATTCCACAGGAAGGAAAGGTAAAAATAGTGGGATGAAACTAAGCAGATGTTTGGAGTGCAGACTGGAAACTGCCTTCATTCATCCATCCATCCACAATCACTTTTTCCTATTTCTGCACATTGTGTTGAGGTGTTGCTTCAACACCGACAATATCTAGAGCCAAGGTACACACCTCCGTGTGGCTAGCCCTGCTGTGGTTGTTCAACATCACACACTTGCAAACACACTCACATTTATGGCCAATTTAGAATGTCCAGTCCACCTACTGCACGTCTCTGGAATGTGGGAGGAAACCAGAGTACCCGGAGGAAACCCACACGAACACTGGGAGGATATGCAGACTCCACACACCAGACACCCCAACCGAGAACTGAACCATGGAACCTCTTGCTGTGAGGCGACAATGCTATCCGCTGCTCCACTGTGCCACCAAATGTTTGTTACATTTCATAACACACTGCTACAAAAACAAGAAAAGGAAGTTAAATCTTTATTGTATGATCAGTTATCTGCCTGATTTCCTTTTCTTGGACCCATGCAAAGGAAATGCTGACATTCACACAGTAGGTTAAGTTTATCTGGTACTGATTTAACTTTCTGGTCCCAAAACTGGCACATACATCTCGCTGATCCTGTGAAACATCTGTGCTGTTACTTTTCACAGATTCATAAAAGGGTCCAGGCACAGAGAAAGGGCTAGAGGAGTGCTAAGTGAAAGAACAGATATCTGGTAAGAGAAGAGAAGCTGCTGTTAAAATAATTACTAGGGCATAGAAAACACTGCATGATAAGTATAAAAATCCGTCAGGGAGGTCAGAAAAGATTGTAAACGCCTTCCCATTCTTTTTTCACATAGACATAATGGAAATAAATATGTAAAGCTCCCAAGTACACAACAAAGTCCAGAAAATGTGTGGAAGTGTCTGCATTGGTATTTTCATAACCCAAGTAGACTTCAAAGTTTTCTTCGTTAGGTATGTAGCAAACACTAGAGATGTGATGGTGAAGAGATGTAAATGGGAACAAGTTTTTTAGCAATGTAGCAACCTGGCAGAGTTTAAGAATTCCCTACAGAATATTTTAATGGAAATATCAGGAGTACAAATAGCTGTAATTAAGGAAATTATTCTTTTGCACTGGGATGCAGTTTCCTCAACTACTCAAACACAGCAAGACCTTACCAACATTTAACAGTACTGGCTGTCATAAAAGCAATTACTAGAAAATAGATATCAAAGTCTAAATCAATTGTAACAGAAGCACTGAATGTTGTCAAGGAGATAAAACAACTGGAGATGGGATCTACAAAAAAGGAAGGTTCAAATTTCATATAAATAAATGGAATTTATGAGAACCAACAACAAGCATGTATAATTTTCAGGAGTAGTGAGGCTTAAGCAAAAACTGCAATTTATAGAATGCTGGAGTGAATGAAAATTAAAAAAGAAAATATATGTATACTGCCTAACAAAAACAGAAAATGTTACTTATTTCTATTAATGTAAGCATATTTGTATTATTTAAAGTATGATGATTTTAATAAAGATGTTTAGTTTGCGGTGGTGGTGCTGTGGTAGCCTTGTCACCTCACAGTAAGACGCTGTCCGGTTCAATTCTCAGCTAGAGCGACTTCTGCGTGGAGACATGCGTGAATGGGCGTACCTTCGTTAAAGGTTGTGAGTCAGGGTTGGTAACTCAGCACGTAAAAATCAACTACCAATCATTAGCGGACCGGAGTTCCGCTGTGGCGACCCCTAACCGGGAAAAGCCAAAAG
Source organism: Protopterus annectens (assembly GCF_019279795.1). Lineage (NCBI taxonomy): Eukaryota > Metazoa > Chordata > Ceratodontiformes > Protopteridae > Protopterus > Protopterus annectens. Next base: position 736,446,533 of record NC_056751.1, on the reverse strand, counting down.
ACACAACAAGAGAAAAAAGAAAAGAAAAAAAAGAAATCAAAACATCAACTCGAATACATCATGGGGAAGTTTGCATTAAATTATTACTGGCCTGTCCTTACTCTGACCTTGATTTGTACGCAATTTTCAAATCACTGCACTAGAAGAACTTAGTTCAGTTTGGTTGTTTAGTTTAAGCTCACTGATATAAACTGGACTATTTTTAATGTGTGTGTGTGTGTCTGTGTCCAAGCATGAGTGTGCGAGACAAACTGAAAAAAAATCAACATATCACCAGCAAAGATGGAAATAATACAGTTGTGACTACTACTCACAACTATTAATGTTAGAGTGTTTTCACTATTGTAATGACAACAACCTGGGATATCTTTGTTGTGGTAGCTATTTGCCAGCCCGAATACCAGTGAATTCATCCCCTCCTCCAAGCCTGACAGACACAATCTCCCTGACATCAGGGTGTCTGGGTATAAGGGCTGTCATCCAGCACCATGATTTCAGGTCTTTCTCACCTTCCAGAAACAAGAGTGCCAGACCAGGAGCACAAGGCACTCAAACTGTCCCCAGAGGGCCCATGAATAGGGGAACCTGAAACCTAAACTAATGACGGGAGGATCCTGAGGATTAGGGAAAGGTGATTGGGCTATCTCCAGCCACTGGAAGACAGACTGTATGGAGGGTGTGAAATAATAGTGCACCAGTAAAAACACTTGAGCATCTACGTTTATGGTTAAGTAGACAAAACTGAAGCATGCTCATAGTGTTTCAGCAATGCAGTCAAAGCCAAGTACTGGGTGGCTGGAAACAATTTAGGCTGAGGCAAGAGGCCCTGCAAGACAGCAAGGGCAAATCCAGATCCTGGAGGCAATAGCCAAATCATAGTACTTGATAAAGGTATAAACAGAAGACCATGGTCATGGTAGCAGCAGTAACCCTGGTGGAATGTACTCTGATATTTTCAAGGGGTTGTTTACCATGGTGTTAACAAAAAATAATATAGTTAGGAATTAATTTTGAAATAGTTTGCTTGTTTATTGGCTTTCCTATCCTGATGCCAGCAAAGGCCACAAAACGTTGATCTGTTTTCCTTATGTTCCTGATTCTGTCCAGGTAACACCTGAGCTGTCTATGAAACATCTAGGGAATGAAGACTACACGTGCCCCTGTTTTCAGGATTAGGAAAAGGTAGAAAGGTGTACAGACTGCTTCAGAGAGACTTCAGTGACCTCAGTGGGTAAAAAGCAGGGATTCTTAAAAGTGAACTTGTCAGAGTAGAAGAGCAAGAAGGGCTCTGTGCACATTAGGGCTTGCAATTCCAAGACGTTCCTAGCTGAGGTAACACCCACCAGAAAGGCAGTTTTCCAAGGAAGAAATTATGCCAGAAGCAGCTGCAGGTTGAAAAAATGGCAAGGTACTTTTCTGCAAAACAAAACTGAGATTCCAAGGAGAAGGGACTTTCTTCCTAGGAGGCCTGACATGGACGATGCCCTCCAAAAATGGTTTCAAAGGGGGATTAGAAGAAAGAGGTGGCTACATAGGAAGGCAGGCAGAAATGGCTAATGCATGAATTTTGAGTGAGGAATGAGAAAGGCGGGAGTTAAACAATTGTGCTAAGTAGGTTAGCACCAGGGGAAGTTTTACAGATCGCTCCATTTTGAAATGCAATATTTTCTAGCACTTGTTTTCGAGCCTCCTTCAAGATGCCCTTAACAAAAGAGAGCCCTTGAGAGGAAAGAATTAAATCTTCCATGCTGTCAACTTTAAGGTGCCCAGGTCAGAGCGTATCATGGTTCCCCCTGTACTGGGTTAACAGGTTTATCTTCTAAGTTAACAGCCAAAGGTCTTGCTTGTCAGGGTGTGAAGTACAGGAAGCCAATGTTGCTTTATCCAAATCTGTGCAAGTAAAATCACCCTGGGGATGCCCTGCCTGACCTTCAGTAATTCCTTGGGGATGAGAGGTACAAGGGGGAAGACATACAGAAACAGATCTGTTCCCTGAAAGAAGGCAGCCGTCCTCTAGGTCTTGCAATCTGTGGTCCTTTGCAAAATTTTTTTAACTACCGGTTTTATTTTGTGGCAAAAATGTCTATTGCTGGCACACCCCATTTCTGCATTATCTGTAGAAAAATGTCCTTGCTTAATGTCCACTCATGTGGATCTGTCTCTGACCTGCTGAGACAGTCTGCTATGTGGTTACTGTCTCCTGGCAAGTACCGGGCCATCAGATGTAGGCCCATCGGAAATGGAGAGAGAGGGTCCCACAGGATGGCAATGAAGCAGCTTTCGACTTGCCCATCCCTGCCCCAACACTTGGGGAACAACCCATGGAGCTCTAGGTGGTGACGCCTGTGGAGTCAGAGCCAGAAGGATGTGCGGTCACTACATAGCAGTGTGGGTCAGAAGGAATCAAGGGAGAAAATCCCATGTTACTCCCCTCAGAGGAGCTCTAGGAGTTGGGAGGGGAGCCCCCAAAATCTGCACACTTAATGGTTGTGACTGATTCTCGCTTCATGGAGGGTGCTTGGGTTGGTTAAGCCTGCACACTAGTGTAAGAACAAATGGGTCAACTGGTCATCAGACTGAAGCCTGGTAGAATGAGGGTTATACAACAACAAAAAAATATTACGTAGGTCCATGCACTGAGCTGTTTCTTGCAGCTGCATGGCTAAGTGACACAGAGGGCAAAAGTGTGCTTCCTCCCTGTTTATGTACTACATCACTGTAGTGCTGTCTGTCTTCACTAGCAGAACCCCTAGTTTCCAGAGTTTATTGAACACCAACATGCCTTTTAGGACTGCCTATACATTTTTTTAATAATGTCTGGTCCCATTTCCATGTGCCTGAAGGCTGCTGGAATGTGCAACCCAGGCCAGATCTGAAGCACCTGTGGCTAAGATCTGATTTTCAGACTAGATTTAAGGGGAGCCTCTTTGTTTAGAAAGCAGGCATGGATCCACCACTTTAATTCGTTTTTTAAACAAGGCAGCAGAGACATCTTGTGGTTGAGGGAATATCTAATGATACCACACATTTTTGAGGTACCACTGAATCTTTCCAGTGTTAAGTTTTGCCACTGGAACCAGCAGAATACATGAAACCATGTATCAAATGGTTCTAAGGACTTCTCTTGCTCAGACAGCTGTCAGAAGATACTACAAGTACTGCGTCAGGAATGAAACTTTTTCTTTCGGTAAGACAGTTTTTTTTTGTGGGTCTATCAGAGCTCCGAGAAACACTACCTTATGTGCTGGAGTGAATCCCATATTTAAGAAAATGGGCATGGTCAGGTGATGGGGATGACTGTAGGTCTTTGACAGATTTGGCCTGAATCAAGTAGTCATCCAGACATGGATAAATCTGAATGCCCTTTGTCCTGCAGAAGTCAATTACTGGAGCCAGACACTTTGTAACATTTCCGGGCACATTAGACAATCAAAGGGCAGAGCAGAAAACTGTCAAGCTTTTCCCACCTGCTCTGAAGCACAAATGCTTCCTATGAGCTCTTGCAATGGGAATGCGGAGGTATGCATCTTTAAGATCTAGGGTGACCAGGAATGCCTGTGAGGATAGCATGGGCAGAAGCTTTTGCAGGGTTAACATTTTGAATTTGGGAACCAGCATGAATCTGTTCAGTCTTGACAGATCCAAGACATGCCTCCAGGTTCTTTCTTTCCATGGAACTAGGAACAGACATGGGTAATATCATCTTCCCCTTTTCTTTTAGGGAGATTGGTTCTTATCAAGCTCTGTGGTAGCAACAGATCTACTTAATTAAAGCCTCCAGCAGGTGACCCTTTGGAATGTATGAAATACCTGCTGATTTTGGGAGAGAGACAAACTGTAGTTTTTAGTCCGACTTTATTATGTTTAAAACCCACTGGTCCTGATTGATGTCTGTGCATTCTTTAAGAATAGGGAAAGCCTCCATAGTTCTGAAGGGGCAGGAAAGGGAAGACAGGAAGGAAGAAAGGGCAGAAGGGTTGGGATGGGACTTGGGGGAGTGGAGATAGGGAGGTGCCTGGCTGAGTCACACCTGCTCCCTGCTGGGCCCTTGAGGCCAGGACCTACTATGTCTGCTTTCTTGGTTAGGTTACCATCTTTTAAGCATTTTTCTTGCCTATCCCTTCTGGTCCTTTGGTCCTTCCTCTTCTTCGTCTGGGTTGAGAGGAAGGAAAGGACCAGGCTTGGTAAGGTAATGCTAGGTAGCTGAACTTGCAAAAAGTCTTCTTTGACAATATGCATACATTTAATAGTGTCTTCCAGCTTTTTGAAAATAGTTTCAGCCTTATCAAAGCTTGAAAACACAACCTAATTCCGGATGATGCATCCTTAACTTCCTTACTGTCACTGTTGTACTCCAAAACCATAGCTTTATCATTTGATACAACCTTGTCAACAATTTTACTGATATTCAACCCTGTCTTTAAAACTGTGTGAAATACTGAGTGATGTAATGTTGAAATCTCTCCCATTATTTCATTCAACAATGGCACAGGATTGCTTCACTCCAAAAGAAACACCTTTCAACTTATTAACTTGTACTCATACTGACTATTCCTGGAGATAAACCTGGACAGCAGCCACCCACTATCATTTTGTTAAACCCTGCTTCTGACTGCAGGGGAAACAGCTGGCAAGTATGAATTTGAGAATACTGGCTTTCTGTAGACATTAGACTTGATTTGTTGGTCATCCTTATAAAAAGAAACTTTCAAGAAATGAAACGCATCAAAAGAAAATTCATATGTAAAGTTTAAGAATGTTGTACTAAAATTTAAAAGCTGATAAATGTCTCCAATTCATTAACATTACCTGTCCATAAAATAAAAATGCCATCTAAATATCTCAAAAATAAATCCCTATGATGTTGACACCAACATTTAAAATACATACTGTTCTTCCAAATAATATAAAACCAAATTTAAGTTAAATGGAGACACAAGTGACTCTTACCACCTTCTCACTTAACTGCTAGAAATATTCATGTTCAAAGTAAACAAAATTGTTGAATAACATGAACGCAATCAACAGACAACAGTATCAATATCCACTATGATTAAATCCTGGTATTCAACAATAACGTCTCTGAATCATTCCAGGCTACTCTTATGTAGACTCACAGTAAAATGATCTTTCACATCAACTGTAACAAAAATATTAAAAAAAAAAAAGTGACTGTGTAAACAATCTTAAAAATGCCAAGAACCTTACAGTATATGTTCATAGCAATCACAAATATATAAATTTCCACCCTCCACCCAACAATAAACTTCTTCAGGCAATTTTTTTTTTTTAATTTGTATTGTTTTCCGTGGTAGAGCACTGGTCTCCATGGTCCTTTTTCAGACTCAGCCTGAGAAAGTACAGTTTTGTACCTACTATAAATGTAGATGTTAGAGTGCTAATACAGCTGCAGTCATAACAGATGGGTTCTCCTGCCGTCAGGCGGGTCCTCGGTCGGCCGAATTCCAAAGTCTAGGTCCGGCATCGGTCGTCGTCGCTTCTTCCCTGACGTCAGTGCAACAGGGGTATAAAAGAACCAGCCGACGCCATTTTCTTCAGTTTTTCTTGCCCCAGATGTCAGGTGCCCCCAGAAGGAAGGCAATACATAAATTTGTGTAATAAAGCAATGCCATATAATCAAAATACAGTAGTGCAAGCAAATACATCAAGAATGAATACCCCAATCAGGTTGCATGAGGAGATGTTAGCCAATAGGCCTGTCCCAAGAGGGGAAGGAGGGAGGGAAACCTGGACTGCAGCTGTATTAGCACTCGAACATCTACATTTATGGTAGGTACAAAACTGTACTATGTTCATTGTGCATACAGCTGCAGTCATAAAAGGTGAGTAGAATCCCAAAGCTAAGAAAGGGGTGGTAGGCACTAGGTGGAACTAGGAGGAGCCAGGATGCCCTGCAAGACTGCAGTGGCAAAGCCCGCTCTAGATTTGGAGTATAGTGGAAGGTGGTAGTGCTTGGAGAAGGTATGCACAGAACTCCAAGTGGCTGCTTCCAAAATATCTTTGGTAGGAACTCCTCTGAGAAAAGCTGCAGAGGTAGCCGTGGCCCTTGTGGAGTGAGATCGGATGCCTGTAGGTACAGTTTTGCCATGAAAAGAATAGCAAAAGCGTATGCAGTGGGCTATCCACTTTGAGATTGTCTGTTTGGAAATTGGCTTTCCTTGAGCTCCTATAGCATAGGACACAAAGAGCTGTTCTGATTTTCTGAAAGGTTTTGTTCTGTCCAAATAATAACGCAGTTGTCTGTGGATGTCCAAGGAATGTAGTAATCTCTCCCCTTTGTTTTGAGGATTAGGATAAAAGGTAGGTAAGTGTATAGCCTGATTCAAAGCTACCCTGGATACCACTTTTGGCATAAAGGACGGGTTGGTTCGTAAGGAAACTCTGTCCTGATGGAAGATGATAAAAGGCTGCACAGCCATGAGAGCTTGTAGTTCCGATACCCTACAAGCTGAGGTAATAGCCAGAAAGAAAGCTGTTTTCCAGGACAAATATTGCAAATCTGATGAGGCAGCTGGCTCAAAAGGAGGCAAGGTCAGTTTTTCTAGAATGAAATTGAGATCCCAACTGGAATTGGTTGTTTCCTTGGGGGTTTTAGATTCTTAGCCCCTCTGTGGAACTGTTTTAAGAGGGGGTGAGAGAATAAGGGTGGATCAGTGTTGTATTCTGCAGAAATGGCTGAGGCATGGATTTTGATGGAGGAGAATGAAAGTCCACTGCTTAGCAACTCAGCTAGATACTGTAATATTTGAGGTAAATTCAGTTTTCCAGGATTCTGGCCCTTTTTCTCATTCCAGACACAAAACCGTTTCCATTTTGCAGAGTAAGCTTTTCTAGTAGACGGCCTTCTGGCCTCCAAAATGACATCCTGCACCTCCTTGGAGAGTAGGGTCTGTTGTGATGCTAAGGAATCTTACATGCGGCTACATTGAGTGTTTTTAGCTGACTGTGAAGAGTTTTGAAGCTGTGCTGAGTCAGAAGAAGAGGCATTAGAGGCAGGGTCCATGGTGGGGAATGTGTCAGGCTCCTCAGGAGTGGGTACCAGTGTTGTCTTGGCCAGTCTGGAGCAATGAGAATCATCTTTGGTCTGTCTGCTCTGGTCTTTAATAGAAATTTGGGCAGCAGAGGAAGAGGTGGGAAGGCATAAACTGTCATTGAGGTCCAACTGAAAGAGAAAGCGTCCAACTCTCCAGGCCTTTGGGTGAAAAATCCTTGAGCAGAATTTTGTCAATTGGTGATTTTTGTGGGAGGCAAAGAGATCTATGTCTGGCCTTCCCCATGCTTGAATTATCTCTGTAAAAACTTGAGGATGCAACTTCCATTCGTGTGGATCTGTCATATTTCTGCTTAGGTTGTCTGCCAGTGTGTTTTCCTTGCCTGGCAAGTACTGTGCTTGTAGTTCGATTTGTAAGTCCAGGGCCATGTTCCAAAGTGACATGGCCAGTCTGCATAGGGGGTATGAATGGGTTCCTCCCTGTTTGTTTATGTACCACATTACTGTGGTGTTGTCCGTCCTTATCAATAGTTGACCTGGTTGCAGAAGGTCTTTGAAAGCTATAATAGCATTTATTACTGCTAGCATTTCCTTTTGATTGATGTGAAGGTGCTTTTCTTTTTGGGACCATTTGCCCTGAATGCACCGATCTGTCATGTGCGCCCCCCAGGCATAGTCCGAGGCGTCTGTTGTGATAACTTGATTTGCCTGAGGCTTGCTGAATGGGAGATCTGTATTTGTTTGGCATGCTTGAGCCTACCACAGAAATTCATTTTGAAGACATGGAATTAGTGGTATTATTGTTTCCAAACTGTGGCTGTGTTGAGACCATAGGTTTTTCAGGTACCATTGAAGTTTCCTCATATGCAGCTTTGCACATGGGATTAGTAAGATGCAAGATGCCATGAATCCCAGAGCCTGCAGGATTTTTCTTGCAGTCAGCCTGGTGCAATTTGCTAGTGTTCTGAAGTATTGAGTTAGTTGCCCCTGCTTCTCTGGCATGAGGTAGGTCATCTGGGTGTTTGTGTCCAAGTTGGCACCCAGGAAAATTATTTTCCGAGAGGGTATTAGCCTTGATTTCTTTTTGTTGACCGTGTATCCCAGAGAATTCAACAACATTATTACATAAGCCAGATGTTTCAGAAGAATGTGCTTGCTGTCCACTTGGATCAGGCAGTCGTCCAAATAGGGGTATATTTGTATCCCTTGAAGTCTGCAGTAGGCAATTACGGAAGCCAGGCATTTCGTGAATACTCTGGGCGCAGTAGATAAGCCAAAGGGCAATGCAGAGAATTAATAATGGGTTGAACCTGCAAGAAATCTGAGGTATCTTCTGCAATTTTGTCTGATTGGGACATGCAGGTATGCCTCCTTGAGGTCCAATGTTACCAGCCAAGACTCCTTGCCCAGCATGGGAAGAAGCTGCTGTAGAGTGAGCATCTTGAATTTTGGTACGAGTAGAAATGTGTTTAGAATGGATAGGTCCAAAATTGGTCTACAATCTTTTCCCTTCCTTGGCATCAGGAATAGTCTGGAATAAAAACCTTGACCTTGTTCGTGCGTAGGTACCTCTTGAATAGCTTTCATGTCTATGAGATCTGAAATTTGTCTTTGTGCCTCTGCCCTTTGATTGTGTGGCAGGTTTGGCATGCCTCTCATTTTTGGAAGGGTGTGAAAATGGAATCTGTAGCCTCTGTTTATAATGTCCAGGATCCATTTGTCTTTTGTGACAATATGCCAATTTTTTGAAAATAATGCCAGTTTTCCGCCTAAGGGTGCTGCCATTTGAGTCTTGCTTGGCATGCAAAGGGGAAAGTCATTGGGCTCGCTTTCTGAATGGTTGCGAGTTATCCTCACCACCTCTTTGTGTAGGAGCTTGCCATTGTCTGCCTCTAAACGATCCTTGGGATTGCCCTCTGCCCCTAGGGCGCCTGTATCTACCTCTTTGGGGTCTGTCCGTGGCTGGAAAGGACCAATTTTTGGAAGGCCAATTTCTACTGAAACGTGGGGGTTGTACCTGTAGAAAATCTTTCACTGTTTGCATTGATTTAGCCTTTTCCTCCATTTTCCTTAATACCTCCTCAGCATTAGCACCAAATAATACATCCTTTTGTAGAGGGGCATCTAGTAATTTAGCTTTGACATGATCTGGTAAGGTTTGTTCCTTGAGTCAGGCATGTCTACGTATGACTGATCCTGTAACAGCAGCTCTACATGAGGCCTCTAGAGCATCAAAACCACATTGTAAGGTATGTTTACCCACTTGTTCTGCACTATGCATCAAATCCTGCAACTCCTTCAAGTCTGGTTGTTCAGGTTGTGACATTTTACTTCTCAATTGTGATAACAAAAACTGTTGGTACTTTAGCATATGGAACTGACAGTTTAATACCCTCATGGTTAAAGTGGCCGAGGTATATACCTTTTTTCCCCACCTTTCTAAGGATCTGGAATCTCTCTCGGAAGGTAATGGATTTTTAGCAGTGGAGGCCTTAATTCTCTTGGGGCCCTGTGAGATGGTTTCTGGGTCAGCAGCATGGCTTTTGTATAGAAATTGGTGTGAGTCAGGAACCCTGTAGTACCTGTCAGGCTTGACTGGGGCTGGAGGTAGAGAATCCGGGTTAAGGCAGGCCTCCAAGTACACATCATCTAGTATGTCCAAGACAGGAGGAATAGCCAGAGGCCTGTGCTGAGGTAGCAAGAGAAATTCCCTAAGCCTTTTCTTGGAATCTGAATAATCTTGGCCTTCCCAGTGGAAGTGTTCCCTTAAGGTATGCAAAGTTTCCCCAAATGAGAAATCCTCTGGGGGGGATACAGACGGAATGGACTCCTCTGCATCAGAGTCTTCAAAAGGGGAGTAAGAATGTTCCTGTTCATCAAAGTGCTCTGATATAATGGAGCCCTGATCAGAGGAGGGGGATTCTTCCTCCACTCTGGGCCTTTTGTCCGGGGGGGGGGGGGTTGAGAACCCCTGATAAGAGTAATTAAATCCTCTGCCGTTTTAAGCATCTGTTTTTTAGGCATGGGGCCTGGAGATGGGCCCTGTGTAGCTTGTCTCTTAGAACGCATGGCTGCTTTTGACTTAGTGAAAGCCTTGATGGAAAAAGAAGAGGAAGGTCTGAAGACACCTTGAGAGGGCGTAGACCTGTCCACATTTTGAGATTCACCGCCAAGAGTGGCTTCGGTATCTGTAGTCGGAGTGTGGGCCGAGGAACCTGCGACCTCGGGCACAGGAGACACCGCCAATGAAGTGTCGTCGGTAGTCAGGGGCTGCGTAGGCGCCTCGCTGAGAACCGGACCACGTGTAGTCGGCTTTGGTGTGGTGTCGGTAGAGGCCGCGGACCTCGTGTGTCGGTCCTTATTTTTGCGCTTTTTAGACAAAACTGGAGTCAGAGTATCCGACGACATAATATAGTTAAATGTTTTGCCAAAATAATGCTGGGCGAACTCTGCCCGACGCTTAATGGTGCGTTTGTTAAATGTAGCACAAAAGCGACAGACCGAGACGTCGTGGTCTGGGCCTAAACAAGGAATACAGAGGGAATGGAAATCCTTATGCGGTATTTGCTTCCCACATGAAATACAATTATTAACTTTGTCTGACATTGGTCTGAGGCAAGAAAAGTTTCCCCAACGGGGTACTTAGCTTTCAAGAAGACTTCGGTTGCAAAATTTTCATAATTTCAGGAGCTGGCCGACCGGCACATGCGAACTGCTTCTGCTTCGGGCACCGCGCGGCAAGAAAGACTGAAGAAAATGGCGTCGGCTGGTTCTTTTATAACCCTGTCGCACTGACGTCAGGGAAGAAGCGACGACAACCGACGCCGGACCTAGACTTTGGAATTCGGCCGACCGAGGACCCGCCTGACGGCAGGAGAACAGTACAGTTTTGTACCTACCATAAATGTAGATGTTCGAGTGCTAATACAGCTGCAGTCATAACAGATGGGTTCTCCTGCCGTCAGGCGGGTCCTCGGTCGGCCGAATTCCAAAGTCTAGGTCCAGCGTCGGATGTCGTCACTTCTTCCCTGACGTCAGCGCAACAGGGGTATAAAAGAACCAGCCGACGCCATTTTCTACAGTTTTTCTTGCCCCAGATGTCAGGTGCCCCCAGAAGGAAGGCAATACATAAGTTTGTGTAATAATGCAGTGCAATATAATCAAAATACAGTAGTTGCAAGCAAATACATCATAAAAGAATACCCCAATCAGGTTGTATGAGGATGTACTAGCCTATAGGCCTGTCCCAAGAAGGGAAGGAGGGAGGGAAACCTGGACTGCAGCTGTATTAGCACTCGAACATCTACATTTATGGTAGGTGCAAAACTGTACTATGTTCATCATGCATACAGCTGCAGTCATAACAGATGGGTAGAATCCCAAAGCTAAGAAAGGGGTGGTAGGCACTAGGTGGAACTAGGAAGAGCCAAAATGCCCTGCAAGACTGCAGTGGCAAAGCCTGCACTAGATATGGAGTATAATGGTAGTTTGTAGTGCTTGGAGAAGGTATGCACAGAACTGCAAGTGGCTGCTTCCAAAATATCCTTGGTAGGAACTCCTCTGAGGAAGGCTGCAAAGGTGGCTGTGGCCCTGGTGGAATGAGTTCTAATGCCTGTAGGTACAGCTTTGCCATGAAAGGAATAGCAAAAGCGTATGCAGTGGGCTATCCATTTTGAGATTGTCTGTTTGGAGATTGGCTTTCCTTGAGCTCCTACCGCATAGGCCACAAAGAGCTGTTCTGATTTCCTGAAAGGCTGTGTTCTGTCCAAATAATAACGCAGTTGTCTGTGGATGTCCAAGGAATGTAGTAATCTCTCCTCTTTGTTTTGAGGATTAGGATAAAAAGTAGGTAAATGTATGGCCTGATTTAAAGCTACCCTGGATACCACTTTAGGCATAAAGGACGGGTTGGTTCGTAAGGAGATTCTGTCCTGATAGAAGATGATAAAAGGCTGGACAGCCATGAGAGCCTGTAGTTCTAAAACTCTACGAGCTGAGGTGATAGCCAGAAGGAAGGCTGTTTTCCATGACAAATACTGCAAATCTGATGAGGCAGCTGGCTCAAAAGGAGGCAAGGTCAGTTTTTCCAGAATGAGTTAAGATCCCAAGCAGGTATTGGTTGTTTCCTTGGGGGTCTTAAATTTTTAGCCCCTCTGAGGAACTGTCTTAAGAGAGGGTGAGAGAATAAAGGTGGATCAGTGTTGTATTCTGCAGAAATGGCTGAGGCATGGATTTTGATGGAGGAGAAACAAAGTCCACTGCTTAGCAGTTCAGCCAAGTATTGTAGTATTTGAGGTAAATTCAGTTTTCCAAGGTCCTGGCCCTTTTTCTCATTCCAGACACAAAAATGTTTCCATTTTGCGGAGTAAGCTTTTCTAGTGGATGGCCTTCTGGCCTCCAAAATGACATCCTGCACCTCCTTGGAGAGTAGGGCCTGCTGTGATGCTAAGGAATCTTCCATGCGGCTAGATTGAGTGTCTTTAGCTGACTGTGAAGAGTTTTGAAGCTGTGCTGAGTCAGAAGAAGAGGCATTAGAGGCAGGGTCCATGGTGGGGAATGCGTCAGACTCCTCAGGAGTGGGTACCAGTGTTGCCTTGGCCAGTCCGGAGCAATGAGGATCATCTTTGGTCTGTCTGCACTGGTCTTCAACAAAACTTTGGGCAGCAGAGGAAGAGGTGGGAAGGCATAAACTGTCATTGATGTCCAACTGAAAGAGAGAGCGTTCACTCTCCAGGCCTTTGGATGGAAGATCCTTGAGCAGAATTTTGTCAATTGATGATTTTTGTGGGAGGCAAAGAGATCTAAGTCTGGCCTTCCCCATTCTTGGATTATTTCTGGAAAAACTTTTGGATGCAACTTCCATTCGTGTGGGTCTGTCATATTCCTGCTTAGGTTGTCTGCCAGCGTGTTTTCCTTGCCTGGCAAGTACTGTGCTTGTAGTTCCATTTGTAAGTCCATGGCCATGTTCCAAAGTGGCATGGCCAGTCTGCAGAGGGGATAAGAATGTGTTCCTCCCTGTTTGTTTATGTACCACATAACTGTGGTGTTGTCCGTTCTTATCAATAGTTGACCTGGTTGTAGGAGGTCCTTGAAAGCTATAATAGCATTTATTACTGCTAGCATTTCTTTTTGATTGATGTGAAGGTGATTTTCTGTTTGGGAACACTTGCCCTGAATACACCGATCTGTCATGTGCGCCCCCCAGGCGTAGTCCGAGGCGTCTGTTGTGATGACTTGATTTGCTTGAGGCTTGCTGAATGGAAGACCTGTGTTTGTTTGACATGCTTGAGCCCACCACAGAAATTCCTTTTGCAGACATGGAATTAGTGGTATTATTGTTTCCAAACTGTGGCTGTGTTGAGACCATATGTTTTTCAGGTACCATTGTAGTTTCCTCATATGCAGCTTTGCACATGGGATTAGTAAGATGCAAGATGCCATGAATCCCAGAGCCTGCAGGATTTTCCTTGCAGTCAGCCTGGTGCAATTTGCTAGTGTTATGAAGTATTGAATTAGCTGCCCCTGCTTCTCTCGCGTGAGGTAGGCCATCTGGGTGTTTGTGTCCAAATTGGCACCCAGGAAAATTATCTTCTGAGGGGGTATTAGCCTTGATTTCTTTTTGTTGACTGTGTATCCCAGAGAATTCAATAACATTATTACATAAGCCAGATGTTTCAGAAGAATGTGCTTGCTGTCCGCTTGGATCAGGCAGTCGTCCAAATAGGGATATATTTGTACCCCTTGAAGTCGGCAGTAGGCAATTACTGATGCCAGGCATTTCGTGAATACTCTGGGCGCAGTAGATAAGCCAAAGGGCAATGCAGAGAATTGATAATGGGTTGAACCTGCAAGAAATCTGAGGTACCTTCTGCAATTTTGTCTGATAGGGACATGCAGGTATGCCTCCTTGAGGTCCAATGTTACCAGCCAAGACTCCTTGCCCAGCATGGGAAGAAGTTGCTGTAGAGTGAACATCTTGAATTTTGGTACGAGTAGAAATGTGTTTAGGATGGATAGATCCAAAATAGGTCTCCAATCTTTTCCCTTCCATGGCACCAGAAATAGCCTGGAATAAAAACCTTGACCTTGTTCGTGCGTAGGTACCTCTTGAATAGCTTTCATGTTTATGAGATCTGTAATTTGTCTTTGTGCCTCTGCCCTTTGATTGTGTGGCAGGTTTGGCATGCCTCTCATTTTTGGAAGGGTGTGAAAATGGAATTTGTAGCCTCTGTTTATTATGTCCAGGATCCATTTGTCCTTTGTGACAATATGCCAATTTTTTGAAAATAATGCCAGCTTTCCTCCTAAGGTGGCTGCCATTTGCGACCTGGTTGGCATGCAAAGGGGAAAGTCATTGGGTTTGCTTTCTGAAAGATTTTGAGTTGTCTTCACCACCTCTTTGTGTAGGAGCTTGCCATTGTCTGCCTCTATACGATCCTTGGGATTGTCCTCTGCCCCTCGGGCGCCTGTATCTGCCTCTTTGGGGTCTGTCTGTGGCAGGAAAGGACCAGTTTTTGGAAGGCCAATTTCTACTAAAACGTGGGGGTTGAACCTGTAGAAATTCTTTCACAGTTTGCATTGATTTAGCCTTTTCCTCCATTTTCCTTAATACCTCCTCAGCATTAGCACCAAATAGTACATCCTTTTGAAGAGGGGCGTCTAGTAATTTAGCTTTGACATGATCAGGCAAGGTTTGTTCCTTGAGCCAAGCATGCCTACGTATGACTGATCCTGTAACAGCAGCTCTACATGAGGCCTCTAGAGCATCAAAACCACATTGCAAGGTATGCTTACCCACTTGTTCTGCACTATGCATCAAATCCTGCAACTCCTTCAAGTCTGGTTGTTCAGGTTGTGACATTTTACTTTTCAATTGTGATAATAAAAACTGTTGGTATTTTAGCATATGAAACTTGACAGTTTAAGGCCCTCATGGATAAGGTAGCCGAAGTATATACCTTTTTTCCCCACCTTTCTAAGGATCTGGAATATCTCTCGGAAGGCAGTGGATTTTTAGCAATGGAGGCCTTAACTCCCTTGGGGCCCTGTGAGATGGTTTCTGGGTCAGCAGCATGGCTTTTGTATAGAAACTGGTGTGAGTCAGGGACCCTGTAGTACCTGTCAGGCTTAACTGGAGCTGGAGGTAGAGAGTCCGGGTTAAGGCAGGCCTCCGAGTAAACATCATCTAGGATGTCCAAGACAGGAGGTATAGACAGAGGCCTGTGCTGTGGAAGCAAGAGAAATTCCCTGAGCCTTTTCTTGGAATCTGAATAATCCTGGCCTTCCCAGTGGAAGTGTTCCCTTAAGGTATGCAAAGTTTCCCCAAATGAGTAATCCTCAGAGGGGGGGGGATGCAGAAGGGATGGACTCCTCCGCATCAGAGTCTTCAAAAGGGGAGTAAGAATGTTCCTGATCATCAGAGTGCTCTGAAATAATGGAGCCCTGATCAGAGGAGGGGGAATCTTCCTCCACTCTAGGCCTTTTGTCCGGAGGGGCTGAGAACCTCTGATAAGAGTAATTAAATCCTCAGCCATTTTAAGCATCTGTTTCTTAGGCATGGGGCCTGGAGATGGGCCCTGTGTAGCTGGTCTCTTAGAGTGCATGGTTGCTTTAGACTTTGTGAAAGCCTTGATGGAGAAAGAAGAGGAAGGTCTGAAGACACCTTGAGTGGAGGTGGACCTGTCCACATTCTGAGTTTCAACGCCAAGAGTGGCTTCGGTATCTGTAGTCGGGTGTGGGCGAGGAGCCTGCGACCTCAGGCACAGGAGACACCGCCAAAGACAGGTCGCCGGTGGTCAGGGGCTGCGTAGTCGCTCGCTGAGAACCGGACCACGTAGTCGGCTTTGGCGTGGTGTCGGTAGAGGCCCGGACCTCGTGTGTCGGTCCTTGTCTTTATGCTTTTAGACAAAATCGAGTCTGAGTATCCGGCGACATAGTATAGTTAAATGCTTTCCCAAAATAATGCTGGGCGAACTCACCGACGCTTAATAGTGCGTTTATTGAATGTAGCACAAAAGTGACAGACCGAGACGTCGTGGTCTGGGCCTAAACAAGGTATACAGAGGGAATGGAAATCCTTATGCGGTATTTGCTTCCCACAAGAAATACAATTATTAACTTTGTCTGACATCGGTCTGAGGCAAGAAAAGTTTCCCCAACGGGGTACTTAGCTTTTAAGAAGACTTCGGTTTCCAAATTTTCGTAATCTCAGGAGCTGGCCGACCGGCACTTGTGAACTGCTTCTGCTTCGGGCACCGCGGCAAGAAAGACTGAAGAAAATGGCGTCGGCTGGTTCTTTTATACCCCTGTCGCGCTGACGTCAGGGAAGAAGTGACGACAACCGACGCCGGACCTAGACTTTGGAATTCGGCCGACGGAGGACCCGCCTGACGGCAGGAGAACCCATCTGTTATGACTGCAGCTGTATGCAAGATGAACATCCATCTGTTATGACTGCAGCTGTATGCACGATGAACATCAATGTCTGGTTAAGTGACTTGTTCAAAGTCACACAGGTAACAGAGGCTGAGGGTATTAAACCTTGCACCACTGGACCACAGAAAACAACTTAACAGCTCCTCAAGCCTCTAAGCCAAATGTCAGACAAAAAACAAGTGGCAACAAAAGCTGTTTTCGTCTGTAGATAAGTTGTGGTAACAGCAAGACCTCTTGACAACCAAACTGCCAGAAATGAATGAGAATGCCATTACTAGCACCCTTAAGTTAAAGTCTACTAAATTAAACTTTTTAAGTGATTATATCACTAGATTGTTTTTATATACTGCTTTTTGTATAGTGTTTTTTAAATAATTTATGAACATATATTGGTTTGACTGCTGCAGCATTAATTTATTTTATTTATTTATTACATCTGTTAACCGGGTAGTGTCCGACTGGGCCAGGGGCCCGTTTTCAGCGGAGACCTGGGGTGAAAAGATCCACAGCAGTAAAATACAAAAATACAACCAATAATACAACACAAGTAATGGTACAATCTTCTTCTTCTGGCTTTTTCCCGGTTAGGGGTCGCCACAGCAGATCACCTGTCCACTCATGATTGGCAGTGGAGTGTTACAGTGTCGAGTTGCCAGCCCGGTACCCAACCTTCCACAGAAGGCACACACATGCACACACTCACACCTAGGGCCAATTTAGTGTGTCCAATCTACCTACAACATGTCTTTGGGATGTGGGAGGAAACCGGAGCACCTGGAGAAAACCCACGCGACCACAGGGAGGACACATGCAGACTCCACACAGAAGACACCCCAGCTGAGAATCGAACCGGAGAACCTCTTGCTGTGAGGCGGCAATGCTATAAAAGCAATAAAACAGATATAGGCAATACTACAATGCAAGCAATGGAGGTTTATATACTAAAACAAATTAAGATAACAAAGAATACAAATTATGCCGATAAAAATAATATAAGTGGGTAAATAATTAACCTGGCAATTTAAGTGGCTATATTATTTGACTGTATTATTCAAATGGGCTGGGTTATTGTTGTTGTAGTGTTCTGATGAAGTCTGAATATAACTGGGATGAAAGGGCTACAAAATACAACTCATTTCTGATTTGTGTTCACTGCCCTTTTTTTGCTTTTTCTCTTTCGTTCAGTTATTGGTTTTATTTCGGGACAATACATCATGGTTAAGGGTCTATATTACATTACCGAATATTTCGTACAGCGAATCACTATAGTTCGACACCTAGTGATCGATCTACGAAATAATCAAATCTAAAAAATAAATAAATAAATAAAAACACAGAAACAAAGTAAAGGGTGTAGGCAAGGGGGCAAGCCCCCCTGCACCCCCCACACCCCCCGCTACTTAAATATACCAACTCCAAGATAGCGCTACAGTGTAAGAAATGGAAATCCTCTGTTTCTGCACTGTATTGCGCTGAAGTGCGATCTCGGAGTTGGCATATTTAAGTAGCAGAGAGTGTGGGGGGTGCAAGGGGGCTTGCCCCCCTGCCTACACCCTTTACTTTATGTTTCTGTGTTTTAATTTTTTTTTTTTTTTTTTTTTTTTTTTTTAGATTTTCGATTATTTTGTGGATCGATCACTAGGTGTAGACCTACAGTGATTCGCTCTACAAAATTTTAGAAAATCTAATATAGACCCCATGGTTAATCCTCTTTGGGATTCTTAGTCTAATCAAGAGCTCATTCTGCAACTGTTCAAGGAGGCTTTTATCTTCTTTCTGACTGTAAGTGGCCTTCCCTTTACAAATTTTAGGAGTACTTGTAGAATCTCTCTATTAAAAAACAAAATCTTGAGTCAACTGTGCATCACAACTGCCCTACAACTCTGTAATCCTCCACTGTGAATTCTGTTGCCTCCGTTTCACAGCTAATACCCGCTAGTACTTGGGGAGATCTAAAAACACTTTCCTTTTTTTTAGATTTGGTTACAGAATTACAAATTAGTCCAACTTTAATATGTACTTTTTGCATTTCTGCTCTACAGTCTTCATCTCCATGTATGTATGTATGTATATATATATATATATATATATATATATATATATATATATATGTATATATATATATATATATATATATATATATACACCCACACACACACACACACACACATACATACATATCTTTACCATACTTAACATCTTTGCTGTTCCAAGGATAACAGTTTTCTCAAACTTTCACCAGACGCTCACAACAAAATCTTCACAAATTCTCTGCTGAGAGGTACAACTCTGACTGGGATCAGTGACAGATTAGGAAATTACCACAAAACATCAGCACCTCCCCACTTGTGTACAGTCATTTAATATTTAAGGTAGCAGCTCTGGACTGCACACTTCCAACATTTCCAGAAAGGTCATTAAAATGAGCAGCAATGGAAGGAGTCACAAAAAGCATGTCAACCCTTACAGCAAACGTGGAAGCAATCTGTTTAAAATGTGCTCCCTAGAGAACACACAGTAAACTCTTATCTCCCAACATCCCGTGATCCCTAACAGGGACTAGAGTAAATAACAGAACAATGAGGAAATTCTGAGACGTTTGTGCCAAGAGTCGGCTCCTACCAGATGCAGTAAGTCATTACTAGTAAAATGTAACATGACGCAAATTATGTTTGTTACATGGACATAAAACAATGGACTTTTACCTGATCATGGCAATGAGATGATGGTTCTATACAGTGGTCGTACATTTATTTATTTTACTGTTTACCAGGAGAGTCTAACTGGACACAAGTCTTTTTTCAGTAGAGGCCCAGGGAGAAAAGCTCCACAAAAGACATACATATTCACTATATTGTAAATACTCCGAGTAAACACTGACAAGATGCATTTACATTACATCACACAGAAATGCATTTGATATCACAGGAAAATGTATGCAAAAAGTACAGTTGTGTACACTTACCATAAATGTAGATGCTCGAGTGTATTCACTGTTGCAGTCATCACATTTGGGTTATCTGCTTGCAGTAGCCCTCAGTCGGCCTGATTATCAAAGTCTTCAGTCCTGCGTCGGTTGCTGCCTCATCTTCCATGACGTCAGGTAGTCAGGGGTATAAAGCATGCAGTCGACGCCATTACATTAGTTTTTCTTGCCCCAGATGTCAGCTGCACCCATAATGGGAAGAAAATATATATACAAGGTTACACCTCCAATAAAAAAGCAAATACACCAAAAAGCTTTAAGCATAGTAAACAAAAATAGAGGTACAGCCAATAGATGTCAGGGGTCTGGAGGGAAGGTAACTAGTACTGCAACAGTGAATACACTCGAACATCTACATTTATGGTAAGTTTACACAACTGTACTATGTTCTTTGTGTTTCACTGTTGCAGTCATTACATTTGGGTAGATTCCCAAAGCTACACATGGGAGGAGGAAATTAGATAGCATTAGGACCAGCTATAAGGCCCTGCAAGACTGCAGTGGCAAAGCCAGCTCTGGATTTAAAGAAACTTTGCACATGGTAATGCTTGGTGAAGGTATGTACAGAACTACAGGTAGCAGCTTCTAGAATGTCCCTGGTAGGGACACCTCTGAGAAAGGCTGTAGAGGTAGATGCAGCAGCCCTGGTCGAATGTGGTCTTATCCCCGTGGGGTAGGTTTTCCATGGTGCTTATAGCAGAAATGAATGCAATGGCCTATCCATTTAGAAACGGTTTGCTTTGAAATGGCCTTCCCCTCTGCCCCTGCAGCAAATGCAACCAGCAGCTGTTCAGATTTCCTGAGAGGTTTAGTCCTGTCCAAGTAAAATCTAAGTTGTCGGTGCACATCTTAGGAGTACAGTATTTGTTCCCCTTTGCTCTGTGGATTAGAAAAAAAGGTTCGCAAATGAATGGACTGATTAAGGGCCACACTGGATACCATCCTGGGCATGAAGGAGGGACTGATCTTGAGGAACACCCTGTCCGCATGAAAGATAATGAAAGGCTCCACTGCCATGAGGGCCTGTAATTCAGACACCTTTCTAGCTTAAGTGATTTTCCAAGAAAGGAATTTCAACTCTGCATTTGCTGCTGGCTCAAAAAGAGGTAGAGTGAGTTTTTCAAATAAAAAGTTAAGGTACCAGGCTGGAATAGGGGATCTCCTGGGTGGTCTTACATTTTGGCCCCTCTGAGGAACTGCTTCAGCAGCGTATGAGAGAAGAGGGATGGTACTATGTTGTAATGAGCTGAAATGGTTGAGTCGTGAATTTTGATGGAGGAAAAGGAAAGGCCCTTGTTAAGCATCTCAGTTAAGTATTGAAGAATCTGAGGTAAACTGGGTGCTGCTGAGGCCATCCCTTGAGTTTGGTTCCAGGAACAGAATCTTTTCCATTTTGCAGCATAGGATTTTCTAGTACTAGGCCTCCTTACCCCCAGAATGACATCCAACACTTGCTTACTGAGGGATGGTAACGGAGAGATCAGGTAATTAGCCAGGCTGCCAGGTTGGTTCAGGGTTTGAAGCTGTGGGTGCAGAATTTGGCCCTCCTGCTGGGACAGCAGGGCAGGGGTCTGAGGCAGATACAATGGTGCCAGCAGTGACATACTGCACAAAAGGTGGTACCAGTGTTGGCGTGGCTGGTCTGGTGCAATCAGTTTAGTCCTTGGTTTGTCCTGTTTGAACTTTAGTAGCACCTTGGAGAGGAAAGGCAGAGGGAAAAAGGCATAAACTGATAGGTGAAGGACAAGGCATCCACTTTCCAAGCTTGTTTGTGAGGAGCTCCTGTACAAAATGTGTCCAACTGGTAATTCTGGGGGAGGCAAACAGGTCTATCTCTGGGCTCCCCCATTTGTTTCTCAACATGTTGAATATCTTTGGTTCCAGTTTCCACTTGTGTGGGTCCATAAGGTTTCTGCTTAGTTCGTCTGCCAGTGTATTCAGCTTTCCTGGCAGGAATTGAGCCTGTTATAGCACTTGGTAGCTCAAGGCTGTGTTCCACATAGCCATGGCTAGTCTGCAGAGAGGGTATGAGTGGGTTCCCCCCTGCTTGTTTATGTACCACATAACAGTGGTATTGTCCATCTTTACCATTAATTGTCCTGGAAGAATGTTGTCCTTGAAGGCTGTCAGAGCATTCTGTAGAGATAACATTTCTTTCTGATTGATATGCAGGTGCATTTGACTTGGGTTCCATTTGCCCTGAATGCACTTCCCTGTCAAGTGAGCCCCTCATGCATAGTCTAATGCATCTGTTGTTAGGATTTGAGCAGCACGGGGTAGACTGAATGGCAGTCCCTTGTTTAGGTGGCATGCCTCTGCCCACCAAAGGAACTCTATCTGTTGACAAGGTAGGATAGGAATCATTGCTTCTAGATCCTGAGAATGTTGACACCATAGGCTTTTTAGATACCACTGTAGTTTCCTCATATGCAGTCTTACATATGGAATTAGGAGAATGCAGGAGGCCATGAATCCCAGGTCTTGCAGTATTTTCCTTGCAGACAGCTGGGTCTTTGTGGCAAGTAGTTTGAAGTAGGCTGTCAAATGAACTTGCTTCTCTGGTGTGAGGAAAGCCATCTGGGAAGTTGTGTTCAAGCTTGCTCCCAGGAATACAATTTGTTGGCAGGGTACAAGATGTGATTTCTTTTCGTTTACGGTGTACCACAGAGAAGTTAGCAATTTCTGTACAAAGGCCAGATGATTCAATAGTATGTCCTGGCTTTCTGCCTGAATTAGACAATCGTCCAGGTATGGGTATATTTGAATATTTCTTTACCTGCAAAATGCAATGACTGGTGCTAGGCACTTTGTGAATACCTTGGGCGCAGTAGATAAGCCAAAGGGCAGTGCAGAGAACTGATAGTGCATGTAGCCTGCTTTGAAGCGTAGGTATCTTCTGGAAGATTCCCTTATTGGGATGTGCAGGTAGGCTTCCTTTAAATCCAGTGTTGCCAACCAGGCATCCTTGCCTAGCATAGGAAGCAGCTGGTGAAGAGTTAACATCTTGAATTTTGGGATCACCAAAAATGTGTTTAGGATGGACAGGTCTAGGATAGGACGCTAGGAGTTGTCTTTTCTGGGTGCCAGGAAAAGTCTTGAGTAGAAACCTTGTCCCCTTTGCTTCTTCTGGGAAAGGATGAATAGCCCTGAAACTTGAGAGAGGGAACTTCCTTTTGCGCCTCTGCCCACTGACTTGGGGGTAGATCTGGGCAACCGTTTGGGGTTGGTAAGGAGTGGAAGTGCAGTCTGTATCCTTGGGAAACTATATTTAAAACCCATTTGTCCTGGGTAATGAGTTCACAATTTTTTGCCTGCAGAGCAATCTTTCCCCCTAAAGGAACGGTCAGTTGTGCAGGGCTTCGAAGATTTAAAGTTGTCATTGAGACAGTTTACCATTGGGGGGGGGGGTCTTACCACTCCCTGCTTTGGAAGTGGAAGCCCCCCACTGCTTAGTCCTGTGAGTACCTTGGGAATGAAGCCTGGGTTTGGACTGAGAAGGTCTGGAAGAGGCAGGAAAGGACCAATTTTTAGAGGGCCAATGCCTACTAAATCTGGGAGGCTGTACTTGCAAGAAATCTTTAACAGTTTACATATATTTAGCTTTAGTTTACATAGATTTAGCTTTTTCCTCCATCTTTTTAAGTACTTCTTCTGATTTGTTGCCAAACAAGCAGCCTTGGTTTAATGGAGCATCCAGCAGTTTAGTTTTAAAGTACAGTTTTGTACCTAACATAAATGTAGATGTTAGAGTGTCTTCACTGCTGCAGTCATTACACTTGGGTTATCCTGCCGTCAGGTGGTCCCGCAGTCGGCCAGAGTTCCAAAGTCTTGGTCCGGCGTCGGTTGCTGTCACTTCTTCCCTGACGTCAGTGCGCCAGGGGTATAAAAGATGCAGCCGACGACATTTTCTTCAGTTTTTCTTGCCCCAGATGTCAAGTGCCCCTACATATTGCTTACAAAGCATACATAAGGTAAAAACAAAACCTTCAGTAACCAGCAAATACACCACATAGGAAGTATAGTGCAGAATGTGATAGATAAGACCCAGCTAAGAAAGAGGGGATGGCGGGTGGGTAACCAGGACTACAGCAGTGAAGACACTTGAACATCTACATTAATGGTAGGTACAAAACTGTACTATGTTCATCGTGTTTCACTGCTGCAGTCATTACACTTTGATAGAATCCCAAAGCTGAGTCTGGGCGGCTGGTACTATACAGGATTTGGTGTGGCTATGAGGCCCTGCAGCACTGCAGTGGCAAAGCCAGCTCTGGATCTAGAGTAAAGAGGCAAGTGGTAATGCTTGGTAAAGGTGTGCACTGAACTCCAAGTTGCAGCTTCCAAGATGTCTTTGTTAGGTACTCCTCTAAGGTAGGTAGTAGAAGTTGCAGTTGCCCTGGTGGAATATGGTCTAATGTTGGATGGTACAGGTTTCCCATGCTGTGTGTTGCAGAACCGGATACAGTGTCCTATCCACTTTGAAATGGTCTGCTTTGAAATAGCCTTTCCCTGTGATCTTGCAGCATAGGATACAAACAGTTGCTCAGTTTTTCTGAAAGCTTTTGTTTTGTCCAAGTAGAAGCGTAATTGCCTGTGTATGTCCAAGGAATGTAGAATTCTCTCCCCTTTATTCTGGGGATTTGGATAAAAAGTTGACAAGTGAATAGTTTGGTTAAGAGCCACACTGGATACCATCTTAGGCATAAAAGAGGGGTTTGTTCTTAAAGAAACCCTGTCTTGGTGGAAAATGATGAAAGGCTCCACTGCCATTAGTGCCTGTAGCTCCGAGACTTTTCGTGCTGAGGTTATTGCCAGAAGCAGAGCAGTTTTCCATGATACATATTTTAATTCTGCTGAACTGGCTGGCTCAAAAGGAGGTAAAGTGAGTTTTTCCAAGACAAAATTGAGGTCCCAAGTAGGTGTTGGTGCTCTCCGGGGCGGTCTTATGTTTTTAGCCCCTCTGAGGTACTGCTTTAGCAATGGATGAGAGAAAATAGGAGAATCTGTGTTGTAATGAGCCGAGACGGCAGAAGCGTGGATCTTAATGGATGAGAAGGATAGTCCTTTGTCCAGCATCTCAGTTAAGTATTGTAGTATCTGAGGAATGTTAGGGACAAGAGGGTCAAGGCTTTGAGCCTGGTTCCAGGCACAGAATCTCTTCCACTTTTCTGAATAAGATTTCCTGGTGCTAGGCCTCCTGGCCTCCAAAATGACACCCATAACAGCTTTAGAGAGAGGTGTTGCCCGTTTGGCTAATGAATCTGCCATGTAGCCAGGGATAAGGTTTTGAGCTGACTGTGCAGGATCTGATTGTTTTGTTGAGTCAGAAGGTGTGGAATTTGAGGCAAAATCCAAGGTGGACCTTGAGCTAAGTTCTTTAAGATTGGGTATCAATGCTGGCATGGCCAGTCTGGAGCAATCAGAATCATCTGTGTTTTTTCTTGTCTGGCTTTTAAGAGTACCTTTGAAAGGAGAGGCAGAGGTGGGAAGGCATAAACGTGTAGGCTTTTCCAGCTGAACGAAAGAGCATCCACTTTCCATGCTTGTGTGTGATAAGTCCTTGTGCAGAATTTTTGTAGTTGGCAGTTCAGTGGGGAGGCAAAAAGATCTATGTCTGGGCACCCCCATTTTTGAATTATCATGCTGAAAACTTGTGGATTTAATTTCCACTCATGAGGATTCATGATGTTTTTGCTTAGGTCGTCTGCCAGAGTATTTTTCTTTCCTGGCAGGAATTCTGCTTGCAGATGAACTTGATAAGTTAGAGCTGTGTTCCACAAGGTCATGGCTTGTCTGCATAGGGGGTAAGAATGAGTGCCCCCTTGCTTGTTTATGTACCACATTATTGTGGTGTTGTCTGTCTTTAATAATAATTGTCCTAGATGTAGAATGTCCTTGAAAGCTGTTAGGGCATTTTGTACAGCCAACATCTCTTTTTGATTGATGTGAAGATGCATTTGGTCTGTGGTCCATTGGCCCTGAATGCATTTTCCTGCCATGTGTGCTCCCCAGGCATAATCCGAAGCATCTCTTGTTAAAGTCTGCCTGGCTGTGGGTAGAGTGAAAGGCTGACCCTTGTTGAGGTGACATGCCTGTGCCCACCATCGAAACTCCTGTTGTAGGCAGGGAATTAGTGGTATTACCGTTTCCAAGCTGTGAGAGTGTCGAGTCCAAACACTTTTTAGATACCATTGTAATTTCCTCATATGCAGTCTGGCATATGGAATTAGTAGTATGCAGGATGCCATGAATCCCAAGGCCTGCAGAATTTTTCTTGCAGGGAGTTGGGACTTTGCTGCCATCAATTGAAAATACTGAGTCAGTTGTCCTTGTTTGTCTGGCGTGAGATAAGCCATCTGGGCCGTTGTATTTAAGCTGGCACCCAGGAATATTATCTCTTGTGAGGGCACTAGTTTTGATTTCTTTTCGTTTGCTGTGTACCCTAGGCAACTTAACAACTTTTTTACAAACGCCAGATGCTTTAGAAGAATGCCCTTGCTCTCCGTTTGAATCAGGCAGTCGTCCAGGTATTTGAATTCCTTTTTGTCTGCAGAATGCAATTACTGGTGCCAGGCACTTTGTGAAGACCCTGGGCACAGTAGATAAGTCAAAGGGCAGTGCAGAGAATTGGTAGTGCATTGAACCAGCTATGAATCTGAGGTATCTTCTGCAATTTTGTCTGATAGGGACATGCAGGTATGCCTCTTTGAGGTCCAAAGTAACAAGCCAAGCTTTTTTGCCCAACATGGGAAGGAGCTGCTGTAGTGTCAACATTTTGAATTTCGGAACATCCAGGTAAGTTTTTAGAGTGGAAAGGTCTAGTATGGGTCTCCAGGCTTTGTCCTTTCTGGGGACCAGGAAGAGTCTTGAGTAAAATCCTTGTCCTTGTTCCTGCTGTAGTACTTTTTGAATAGTTCTCATGTCCATGAGGGCTGTAATTTGTTTTTGTGCCTCTGCCCATTGATTTTGTAGCAGGTCTGGCATTCCTTTTAGCCTTGGTAAAGTGTGAAAGTGGAACCTGTAACCTTGAGACACAATATTCAGCACCCATCTGTCTTGGGTGATTGCTTGCCAGTTTTGTGAAAAAAAGTGCTAGTTTCCCCCCTAAGGGGGCTGCCAAAAGGGAAGAGTTTGGTATTGGAAGGGGGAAGTCATTGGGATTGTTTCCTGTAAGGTTGTGACTTGTCCTCACCTCCTTTTGGGGTTGAAGCACCCCACTGTCATGGTCTGTAAGATCCTTGAGGCTGAGATCTGCCTCTTGGGTGTCTGGATCTGCCTCTTTGTGGCCTGTCTGACACTGGAAAGGACCAATTTTTAGTAGGCCAATTTCTGCTAAATCTTGGTGGTTGTACCTGTAAGAAATCCTTCACTGTTTGCATAGATTTTGCCCTATCTTCCATTTTCTTTAATACCTCTTCTGCCTTAACACCAAATAAAATATCTTGCTGTAAAGAAGCATCCAATAATTTTGCCTTAACATGATCTGGTAAACTTTGTTCCTTTAACCAAGCATGCCTTCGAATCACAGACCCTGTAGCTGCTGCTCTACAAGAAGCTTCTAATGAATCAAAACCACATTGCAAAGTATGCTTTCCCACTTGTTCAGCTGCATGCAATAAATCCTGCATTTCCTTAAAATCAGGTTGTTCTGCACTTGTACTCATTTTCTGTTTTAACTGAGACAGTAAATATTGTTGATATTTAAGCATGTGAAACTGGCAGTTTAAAGCCATCACTGCTAAAGTTGCAGAGGTGTAAACTTTCTTCCTCCATCTGTCTAATGCTCTAGAATCCCTGTCCGAGGGTACTGGATTTTTAGCCGTGGAGGCCTTTACCCATTTGGGACCCTGGGAAATAGTTTCTGGGTCAGCAGCAGGGTTTTTATAAAGACTCTGTAGTACCTGTCTGGCTTGACTGGAGCAGGGGGTAAAGAATATGGATTTAAACTGGATTCAGAGAACACATCGTCCACAATATCCAACACTGGCGGAATAGCAAGGGGCCTCTGCTGAGGTAATAAAAGAAAGTCTCTGAGCCTTTTCTTGGATTCTGAAGAATCCTGGCCCTCCCAATGGAAATGCTCCCTCATAGTATGTAAAGTTTCCCCAAAAGGGTAATCCTCAGGAGGAGAAGCTGAAGGAATAGATTCTTCAGCATCAGAATCCTCACAGGGGGGTAAAGAATATCCCTGGTCTGAAGAGGAATCAGAATAAATTGAAACCTGGTCAGAGAAATCGTAGTCTGTATCCTGACTAGGCCTTTTATCAGGAGGGGGATGGGAACCCCTGATCAGAGTAATCAAGTCTTCGGCCATTTTGAGCATCTGCTTTTTAGGCATGGAGGCCTGTTCAGGTGAATGCTGCACTTGCTTCTTTGTCTTTAATGTAGTTTTAGACTTGGTTGTAGATGCAATGGTAAGTTGTGAAGGTCTGAAAACACCCTCAGAAGCCGATGCCTGCTCAATGGCTCCGGACCCATCTGAAGGGTTAGTCTCCGTAGGCCCAACACCTTGAGTATCCCAGAGGCCTAGGCAACTCCACGTGGGAGTCGGTCGCAGCCTGCGGCTCTGAGGTGACGGGTGTCAGGGGCTGCAAAAGCGCCTCACTGAGAACTGGCGACTGGCCTAGAAGAGGTTCATCGTCAGTTTTGGGCCTCGGATGCCTGTCCTTATCCTTATCTTTGTGTTTTTTGTGAATTCCAGTCATCAGTTGTTCCGATGGCATGGTATAATTAAACCTTCGGCCAAAGTAATGGCGAGCAAAATCAAACCGACGTTTAATAGTGCGTTTGTTAAATCTAGCACAAAACCGGCAACTAGTGATGTCGTGATCTGGGCCTAGGCATGGAATACAGAAAGAATGAAAATCCTTATGAGGTATTTGCTTCCCACAAGAAATACAATTATTAACTATTACTGACATTGGTCTGAGGCAAGAAAAAGTTTTCCCAACGGGGTACTTAGCTTTAATGAAGACTTCGGAGCTGAAAATCGAATTTGAAATCTCAGGAGTCGGCCGACCGGCACTTGCGAACTGCTTTTGCTTCGGGCACCGCGCGGCAAGAATGACTGTAGAAAATGGCGTCGGCTGCATCTTATATACCCCTGGCGCACTGACGTCAGGGAAGCAGCGACAGCAACAGACGCCAGACCAAGACTTTGGAACTCTGGCCGACTGCGGGACCGCCTGACGACAGGATAACCCAAGTGTAATGACTGCAGCAGTGAAACACGATGAACATCATGATCTGGCAAAGATTGCTCCTTAAGCCAAGCATGCATTCTAAGTACAAACCCAGTGACAGCAGCCCTGCAAGATGCGTCTAGTGAATAAAAACCACAATGCAAAGTATGTTTTCCAACTTGTTCAGCAGAATGCATTAAATCCTGTAAATCTTTATTTTCAGCACAGTCAGGAATCAACATAATTTTCTGTTTAAGCAATCCAATGATATGCTGCAGATACGTTAACATATGAAACTGCCAGTTTAAGGCCCTAATGGCCAAGGTTGTAGAAGTGTATACCTTCTTACCCCATCTATCCAGCACCCTGGAATCTCTATTAGAGGGAGTAGGATTTTTGGCAGTAGTAGCCTTAATGCCCTTGGGTCCCTGTGAAATGGTCTCAGGATCCGCAGTAGGATTTTTAAAAAGCAACTTGTGAGAGTCAGGAACCCTGTAATATCTATCAGGTTTTCTGGGAGCAGGAGGTAGAGAGTCAGGGGCCAAGCTAGATTCCAAAAAGGCATCATCATCAATGTCCAGTACAGGGGGGGATAGATAAAGGCCTGTGTTGGGGCAGGAGAAAGAAATCCCTTAGCCTCTTTTTAGAGTCAGAGTAATCCTGGCTTTCCCAGTGGAAATACTCCCTAAGAGTATGCAAGGTTTCACCAAAAGAGAAATCCTCTGGGGGAAAGCAGTGGGACTAGAGTCCTCTGCATCAGAATCGTCATAGGTAGATAAGGCTAAATCCTGGTCATCAGAGGAAACAGAAATTTCAGAATCCTGATCAGAAGAATCAGAAGAAAACTCAGTCCTAGGTCTCTTAGAGGGGGAAGGTCGGCTTCCCCGGATTAAAATAAGAAGTTATGTACCTACCATAACGTTCCATGTTAGTTGTCTTCTTTCTTGCTTGATGGGTTTTTAGCTCGAGAACTCCTTTTACCAGCTCGAGGCAGCCCCATATCCCATGATGCAAGGCAGGAAGTACCCAGATCTCGTTTGTTGACAAAAGGGCAATAACACCAAGCATAAACAATACTTCCGAAAGGAAGAAGAAACTTACAGATGGAAAAAGGACCAGGTCTAATGGTCTTTAGCATTATAGTTTCTTATACAAGGTCTGTCCAGGCCAGGGGAAGGGTCGCAGAGAAGACAACTAACATGGAACGTTATGGTAGGTACATAACTAATGTTAAGTTGTCAATCTCTTGATGGGACCGCCCCTAGCACCTCTATCCTGGGTGGCTCAATGGAACAAACTCTTGAGGACTGTAGAGCCAAACTGGCTCTGTCCCTGGAGGCCAAGTCCAATTTGTAATGGGAAACAAAAGTGTGAGGAGTAGCCCAAGTGGGTGTCTAAAGGTAGTCTAGCTTGAAAGGCTGTAGAAGTAGCTAAACTCCTAGTTGAATGTGCTTTAGGTTTTGAGCACAGCTGTTTTCCCCTGAGCGTATAAATTTCAGTGATGACCGAAGAAAGCCATCTGGACAAAGTCACTTTAGAAACAGGAAGGCCTTTTTATTATCCATAGGAAACAAAAAGTTGATCAGATTTCCTAAATTTTTTGTTCTGTCCAAATAATATCTAAGCTGACGGTGGACATCAAGATAATGTAGCTTTGTTCAGCTCTATCTGAATAGTTAGGAAAATACAGGAGATCAATGGATTGATTCAGATTGAAAAATGATGGATTAGTTCTCAAAGATACTCTGTCTTTGTGAAAATCAAATAAGTTCAGACACCAAAGTTTTCCAAGAAAGATATTTCAGGAACAAGAAACAGCTGGCTCAAAGGGGAAGAATCAAGGATGTCAGCACTAAATTTAAATCCCACTGAGGAGGAGGATTCCTGATTGGAGGCTTTAGTAGGAAAATCCCTTTCAAAAAGGCCCTGCAGAGTCTATGGGACATAATATTATGATCTGCTATCCCGACATGAAAATTAGAAATAGCAGCCAACTGAACTCTGACTGTGGAAGAAGAGGAGCCTGCATGGAAAATCTCTGCTAAGAAGTCCAGAACTGCCTGAACAGGGCAGTAAAGGATCAATATTTTGGGCCTTAGCCCAATAAGAGTCCATTTGCTTGTGTAAATCCTCCTGGTAGAGGATTTTAGTGAAGTTACTATAATATCTCTAACTGGCTAAGGAAGGAAGTGGAGCAACCATGCTGTGAGGTTGAGAGAAGGGATTGAGATTGGTGAATCAGTAGATCTGGCACTGGGTCCAGATGGGGAACCAAACTTGTCGAGGCCAGTAAGGCAATGAGAATCAATTTGGCTCTCAAACGGTAGCTTTCTGGATCACCTGAGGGATCAGAGGAAATGGAGGCTGGGAGGATGGCCTGATAGAGAAGAGGCTGAAGAAGTCTGGACATTTGCTGTTTTGGGAGTAGCAAAAGATCGCAACATGGACGACCCCATTCCAGAAAAATCTCTTCCGCTATGGATTGCTTGAGAGACCACTGTGAGGCATGAGAATAGCTCTGCTCAATCTGTCCGCTATAATGTTGGTTTTCCCAGGGATATGCTGCTACCAGAAACCGATGAGAGGAGATCATTGCCATAGTCTGCTGTTTGTTGATATACCAAACTACAGACATGTTGTCTGTGTGGACTGCAATTGTCCCTACGGGAAGAAAGTCGTTGAGGGCTTAAAGCACTGCTCTCATCTCCAGGACATTTATGTGCAGATGGTACGAACCATCCTGCCCTGATAATGACCCCCACCAACAGGGAGGCATCCGTGGTGACAGTGGCTGGTACAAAGCACCTGCCTTGGTGAACCTGAGACGATGTGATCCACCAAGCAAGATGTTCCATGTTTGTGTCACCAGAATCTGCACTGTGTGAACAGCATCCACTGAAGGAACCATTCTGGCCTGTACCTTTTGCTGGCCAGAATGATCCTGACATGAGTCTGAATGTCTGAAACTCTTTGTTCTGTAAGGGTAGCTGACATCCTAACAGTGTTTAAGATGAAGGTAATAGACTGGCAGGGCGATAAGGATGACTTTTGACTGAGATGCCCAAATGAGAACAAAGGTCTATTGTGTAATCCCTGGCTTGTATAAGCTGATGCCTGGTGGTGGCTGACAGGCCACTGCCATGCATTTGTAATGAGGTCTTCAGCCATTCTTATAATTTATTTTTCAGGCATAGAGGCCTGACCATGCGGTCTGGGCATCGGTTTTCTAGGCATGGATCGAGTTTTAGGCCTTGAAGAAGATGGCGTTGGTTTAATATGCAAGTCAGTAGGCCTGAATACACCCTCAGAAGCCAGTGCCTGCACAGCGGCTACGGACTCATCCAAGGTAGAGACATCCGCAGGTTCCACAGTTGAAGCATCTCGCGGCATACAGGACTCCGAATGGGTCTCAGCAGAGGCCTGCGAATCTGAAGTAGTGGATATCAGGGGCTGCAAAAGAGCCTCACTGAGTACCGGTGAACTGGCGAATAGCTTACGAGAAGCGTCGTCGGCAGCTTTGGACCTATGCGGTCTATCTCTGTCTTTATCTTTCCTTTTTTTTTTTTGGAATATCAGTAGTCGGGTGGCTTACTGGAGCCATATCTGGGTAATTGAACCGAGTACCAAAATATTTAGAAGCGTAAATATACCGACGACGAATCGTTCATTGTTTAAATAAGGCACAAAACCAACAAGGTACACTGTGGTCAGGGCCTAGGCAAGGAATACAGTACAAATTAAAATCTTTATGGAGGTATTTGCTTTCCACAAGAAATACAATTATTGACTTTTACTGACATAGGTTTAGAGCAAGAAAAAGTTTCCCCACCGGGGTACTTAGCTTAGTTGAAGACTTCGGTTCTGAAACTCGAAAACAAAAATTTCAGGAGTCGGACGACCGGCACTTGCGAACTGCTTCTGCTTCGGGCACCACACGGCAAGAAAGACTAATGTAATGGCGTCAGCTGCATGCTTTATTCCCCTGGCTACCTGACATCATGGAAGATGAGACAGCAACCGATGCAGGACCAAGACTTTGATAAATCAGGCCGACTGAGGGCTACTGCAAGCAGATAACCCAAATGTGATGACTGCAACAGTGAAACACGAAGAACATCAGTACAAGATTCTTTACTGAAACAAAGCAAGGAAAAAATCTCCACTGTAGATATACCATTTTATTTTAGTGTGAGCATCCTAAGTTTACATTGACAATATACATGTACACTTTATATCACAGAGAAATGCTTTTCATTAAGTCTACATGCCAGCATTTAGACTTATCACAGATGGCTCTCTTAATCTGTGTGTACAGTTGTTAGCTTCAATAAAACGACAGAACAATCGTCTAGCAATGCCTCATCTACAAGCCTTACTGTTTGCGTGTGGATATAAAGAATTAATAGATCTGGCAAATCTCCATGTTACTCTCCTTTAAAAGATTAGCCTCAGGGTGGTCACATGGGAAGCACATTCAGCAACAAAGAGCACCTCTCCTTGGACTCGTCACCATTAATAGCTATTAAGAGACTTTCATCTAATAAGCTTTCACAACAAAGTCGCATTACTCACATTTACTGTTGAGAGGTCTACAGAATGAACAGCATGGTAAGCCTACTTGAAAGCCTTTTGGGGAAGATTTATACAAAGATGGCACCCATGGGCCTTTTATTAACAAGGCTAATTAGACTGAACAGTAAAGCACAATTATCTACAGCGGGTTTTTTTTGGAGGGGGTCTGTCATTTGAGCCTGTAGAAAACAGTGCTTTTACAGTTTGTTCTGAATGAGCCTATTGCATTTCCTTGTCCTGTGTACTGTACAGTAACAAGCTTGATTCCAAATATATTGCTCATTAATAGAACAGTTCCTTTAAAAAAAAAATAGAACAATTTCTTTATGCAGTTTATTAACATAATACAGCACTTGCCCAGTCTTGAAGAAATAAATTTAGAATTCTATAGGCTACAACTTAAAAGTCAACTTTAAGCAAGCTATTTAATAGAGTGCTTTCAAATCACACCTGGAAACAAGCAGAACTTAACGCATATGCCCAGACAACATTTACACCATAACAAATGGTTCTGAAAAATACCTTAAAAATGCACAGTTCACTTTAGCCCTGCACCTTTACTTCAAAATAAAGTAGTTTTACTGCATTATTAAAGTACTAAACTGCTGTTCCTGCAAATCTGAAATACTTGTTAATGCCTACAAACATACATGTTTCAGTTTTCTGACAAGGCACTTCTCTTTGTATCACTAAAACCATAAGCAATAAGTAACCCTAACAAGTCAAATGGGATAAGTTGAAAGCCTGCATGTGTTTTGGCATCAGATCTCTGTATACGGCAGATGTAAAATTGGATGAAGTACATATTACATAACATGCAGTACAAACCTCCTGACTAAATCACAAGGACTAACTGCATTCTACAAAAAGCTACAGCACTTATTAAAAATGAAAGGAAAAAAATTAAAATGATGGCTAAAGGAACATTTATTACCAGTGAAATCAACCCATGTTTACACACATCAGCATTTTCATATCAGGATGTACATTTACTACCAGCGATTTGACATCACAGTGTAATTCAATAAAACACAAACACCTTATAGTAGTTCAGAGAGTTCCTGTCTACCACATTTCAGTTACTAATGTCTGCTAAATAGAAAAAAATACACACACACACACGTGTACATATACTTACAATACACATACAAACTTTTTTGTCAAATTAACCAAGAATGCTGTCTCAAACACGACAAATTTTCTCAACTAAACTGCTTAAAAGAAATCTCTGTTGAAGAAACAATTTTGTTTCTTTACTTGTATCATGCTACACAGATGGCAACATGTAATGCCAAAACAATAACTGCATAAGTTGTCAGCTGAAAGCTACGATCGCGCTGAAGCTTCTTTCTACTAAAAAGGCCACATTATAAAAACCACACCTGCAAGGAAAACTCACCTTATTTAAAAAAAAGTCCCAAAAACAGACAGAAGGTGCTAGAAACTGCTGTTTATTATACTACATATTCTGGAAAAATAAATTACAAACCATACTCATTACTGTAGGATATTGTCACATAAAAAAAAACTTGTTACAAAATCTAAGTTTCTGTACAGCACTTTAACAGTCTAACCCACTTTACACCCCATGCTTTTAGCAAGAAAAGATGTTGAAGAAATTATTAGTTTGCTAGACATATACAACACTGTCAAGAGAACGAACACATATATATGAAACAGTACATCGAAGATTCTATCTACTACATGGTTTGTGCTTTACCTGGGCTGCTTGTGGTCTGTGGTCAAACTATCACTTCCCCACTGCTACTGATTAATGCCTATAAAACGGTGCAGGTCAGACTGCTGAAAATTAAATTATTCCTACCTGAAAATGAGAAGGTAGCTGAGACAACTCTGCAGTCACTGGCTCAAGCTATGCAGGTATTTTGATTTCCATGGTATGTCATGCCTTACTTACCTGGGAGGTGCAAAAGCATTTTACAGACAGGTCTGAGCTGGAATGTGATACAGCAAACCACATTCCAAACCACACGTCGCATTCACCTGGCTACCAAAAAAGAAAAGTAGAACCAAGCGCAAGTATGCACAGTTACAACTGACACAGTAACAGGGAGAACCTGGCATCAGCGACCTAAAACAGACATGTGTACACATTCTTTTTCAATGTTTGGTTATTTCAAGCCCTCTTTGGTTTCATACATATCTGATTCTTAAAGCATCCTTCAATGACAGTAGAGTTCTCCCATCAAATCACATCAAGTGTGTGTGGTATGAGAAGAAAGAGGAAGAAAAAAATAAGACAGTCAGCAAAAAACAGTAGCATCTGCAAGTGTATATTATAGATAGCCCAGTACCGACCTATGACCTGAGACGTACCTCCCTGGACCACATGAAAAGAGACATAGAGGAGCTCTCTGATTATGTAGCCAAAGCTGGTATGACCCTGACCCTGAGCAGCATCTTGCCCTCACCAAGAATGATGCCACAATACAAAGACAAGATGATCAGCTTTAATAATTGGCTCAAGTACTGGTGTCATTCTAAGGGGATCCAATGTCTGTCTGCCTGGGATGACATGTTGGACAAGCCACGCTGCTTCACAAGGGACGGCTTGCACCTGTTACCACTGGGCTTCCGGATATTGGCTAAGGCTCTTGCCACTCCCATAGTGCCTTTTTTAGGCAAGGCTCAAAAGACAAACCCACCTCCTTAGAAAACAAAAATGGAAAAAAATCTAAGGGTAATGCTGCTCAACGCCAGAAGTCTAAATCTCAAGATGCAGGCACTCGATGCACTCCTCAGTATGGAGAACATCGACGTCTGTGCAGTAACTGAAACCTGGTTCAAGGCTCCTGAGAGCACCCCAGCGCTAACAGGCTATACCTCGTATCATGCTTTTCGGCCCCAAAACCCGGCCCGAACCACAAAGGGAGGGGGAGTGTCCATATTCATCAAGGACACCCACACCTCCAGGTTAGTAGCAACACATGAAGCATCAGAGACCATACAGGTGCAACTAACCATAGACAAAACTGCTATACAACTGGTAGCATGTTACAGACCACCCTCCCAATCTCAGGAACCCCACTCAGCCTTCCTGAAGACATTGGAGGATATGAATGTATCACAAAATACCATCATACTGTGAGACTTCAACTACCCAAACATAGATTGGGTACATTATTCTAGCCCTAACACCCTAGCCCAAAGGTTCCTGGAATTCATAAATTCAAATGCACTGGAACAACTAGTCACCTCTCCCACTAGGGGATATAATATACTAGACCTGGTCATCACAAACATGGGGACAAAATGCTCCACACCGGAGGTATACCCCTCACTAGTGAGATCTGACCACAAACTAATCACCCTGGATATACATATCCCACCTCCACCCCCAGCACAAAAGACCACAGTGAAAAACTTCTCAAAACCAGACTTCACTCTTCTTAAGACTGAGATGGTATCCTTTAAGCCCACTGGGCCAGTGGATACCACATCCCACAATGCCGAATCCTTCACAAATGCTTTCTATGGACATCTCCAAGAATGCATGGATCATGCAATCCCAAATAAATCCAAGTCACTCTCCACCAAAGGCAAGCATCCTGTCTGGTGGAACTCAGCCATTAACAAATTGTATAACAAAAGAAGGAAGCTACTGCACGACAGAGCAAAATCCCATAAAGGGAAGACATCTCTAATCAACATTAGCAGAAAACTACGTTCTCTCATAAAAACATCCAAGGCCAACTTTGAGAGAAAAATCACGAAGGACACTAAAGATAACCACAAAGCCTTCTTCAGCTATGTTAGAAACCTGGGCGGAAACCCTCAGATATGCTCAGAGTTAGTTCACAACAACAAAAAATACACTGAACCCACAGATATTGCCAACATTCTGGCTGATAGGTTCAGTGCAAATTTCTCCCTCACCCCCAAAAGAAGAAATACTTATCCCAGCTGAATGTAATCCCCCTGTCATCTCAGATGTCCAAGTGAGAACCGCCCTCAACAAAGCTAAAAACACAGCATCAATGGGACCTGATGGTATCCCGGGTTGCGTGCTACGTGAACTCCAAGAGGAGCTAAACCTGCACATAAAAATGCTATTTAACCTTAGCCTTACTACAGGATATGTACCTGAACACTGGCGTACAGCAACAGTGGTCCCACTCCACAAAGGGGGTACCTCTACAGACCCTGGGAACTACCGCCCCATAAGCTTGACCAGCCTGGTCTGCAAGGCTATGGAAAGAATCATTATGGAACTCATAAACAGACATAGCAGACCTACAGACACATGACCCCACCCAGTTCGGCTTTGTAAAGGGCAGATCTTGCTTTTTGAACCTGGTTGACTTTTTCGAAACAGTCACTAGAGCCACTGATGAGGGCAAAACAGTCCATACAGCCTACCTAGACTTGGCTAAGGCCTTCGACACAATACCTGACTCAGGCATCATAGATAAGCTCAACAGCTTAAACGTAAACCCTTATGTCACTAGATGGGTTGCAAACTGGCTAAAGGACAGAACCCATAAATTTAAAATCGCTGGAGCAATGTCAGACTCAAAGCCAGTCGCAAGTGGTGTCCCACAGGGATCTGTCCTGGGACCCCTCTTGTTCGGCATTTATTTCTCAGATGTTAAAGCAAACATGGGAGGGTTGTGGCTGACAAAGTTCGCAGATGACTGCAAACTAGGCGCCATAGTCGATACACCAGTGGATACATACATCCTACAAAAAGGCCTCACAGAAACGGACAACTGGTGCCGGAGTCACGGCCTTAAACTAAATGCCAAAAAATGTATAGTCATCCCCTTTGGGAAAAACAAAGTACACACAAATTATCACATAGACAGCAACCCACTTGAGTACGGAAAAAGTAATCAGAGACCTAGGGACCCAAGTCGACAGCGACCTCTCATTTGACACCCACGTTGCCAAAGTGGTTAGAAAAACATTCTACCTTGCACACCTCATCATGAAGGGATTCACATCCAGATCCAAGGATGTCATTGTACCCCTATACTCCTCCCTCATCAGACCCATGATTGAGTACAATGCCCCATTTGGTATGTACCTCACCCGGCATTTGCAACAGCTGGAGAGACCACAAAAGTACCTCACCAAGAGGATCAAGGGTCTTCAACATATGTCTTATTCTGCCAGACTAAAGAAACTCCAGCTCTATTCAGTAGCATACCGCCTGCTCAGAGGTGATCTCTGCCTGACGTACAAGGCCATGTCCAATCAGGATCTGATGGACATGCTCCACCTCAAAAAATCCAAATCCATCAGGACCACGAGAGCTAAAGACTTAAACCTCGGCACAAGTATGAATAGGACATGCTGGAGGGATGGATTCATAACCCAGAGGCTTCCTATGCTTTGGAAGAAGATCCCAGTTCATGTTAGGCAGAGCCCCTCACTGACTCTCTTCAAGAGAAATCTTGATGAGTGGATGGGAGATCGTAAGTTTACCCCAAGGGTCACATCTCTGTCACTGCTAGACAGAGGCACAGTAAACTAATTCTACTATATAAGGGGACCTTCACTGTGTCACTACTAGACAGAGGCACAATATTCTAAATCTATTCTGTGCATTTTTGTACCATTTCATGGGGTGGCGAAAGCCACATCACTATGGCTAGGCTGACAAATGCCCCAGGGCAGATAGCCTAGTACTAAACTATGAAACTATGAACCTATCGGCCCTAGGGCCTAAACAAGCCTAGCCATAACAATTCCCTGGATAGCTCTTCCCACAATATTTACTTCCCTGGATCCCTGTCTAGCAGGGTGACTGACGTGATCCCCGGGGTGAATTTCCTTTCTCCCATCCAATCATCAAGGTTCCTTTTGAAGAGGGCCAAAGAGGCGCTCTGCTTGACATGTATGGGCAGTCTATTCCAGAGTATGGGGAGTCTCTGGATCAGGAACTTAACCCTCCAGCATGTTTTGTTCATTGTGATGACAAGGTTTAGATCCCTGGAGCATGTGGCTTATTGGGATTTCTTTAAGTGGAGTATGTCCAACAGCTCAGGGTTTGACATGGCCTTGTATGTTAAGCAGAGATAGCCTCTGAGTAGACGATATGCCACGGAGTATAGCTGGAGTTTTTTTTTTTTTTTTTTTTCCTAAGACTGTCAGCATAGGGCATCTGCTTTAGGCCTGTGATTCTTTTAGTGAGGAAATTCTGCGACCTTTCCAGTTGTTGAAGATGTC
This sequence comes from Protopterus annectens, assembly GCF_019279795.1. NCBI lineage: Eukaryota > Metazoa > Chordata > Ceratodontiformes > Protopteridae > Protopterus > Protopterus annectens. The sequence goes on along the minus strand of NC_056751.1, from coordinate 736,407,154 downwards.
TTGAGAGGTACATACCAAAGGGGGTGTTGTATTCTATAATGGGTCTAATGAGGGATGAGTACAGTGGGACAATGACCGCATTTTTTCTGGATGAAAAGCCCTTAGTGATGAGGTGTGCCACGTAGAAGGATTTCCTGACTGTTGTGGCAATGTGGTTATTGAAGGTGAGACCACTGTCCACCTGTGTCCCTAAGTCTCTCATCACACTTTCGGCGTTTAGTGTACTGCCACCTATGTGGTAATTCATGGGTACATGGTTTTTCCCAAAGGGGATAACTCTACATTTCTTGGCATTAAGCTTGAGCCCATGGCTCTGGCACCAAGCATCTGTTTCTGTAAATATATTATATTATATTATTATATGTACATATACATCTGTGCACCTGTCTGTATGTATATATGTGTGCGTGAGAGAGATACGGGGGACTTGCAGCCGAATGCCAAAAAAGGAAACGTGCAACCTCTTAGTTAATTTTTTAACCAGTCTGTGATTTTTAATCACTAAACAGTATGGCTTTTAAGTTTCAGCCCAAGATTAGGTAGTTGGAATAACAACAATAAACAGAAGTTTCCTAACTGTCAATAATGACAGATCTCAAAGAAGGAAGTTTGCCTTCAGTTAACAAGACAAATATCTTAGGACTACTCAGCAGATAAAACTTTTCAACACATCCAGATACTCCCTTTCCATCATATACAGCCTTCTCTCTAGAGATTTCTTGTTCACAAAGAAAGCAGGGGAAAGCAAACAAAAAAATGCAGAAGCGGCGAAGTAAAAGTTGGGGAATGGTGGGCCTGTATATCGCTGAAGAAGGATCCTTACAATAGCTTTTATATATGAAAAGAGAGTGCCTGTCTTCAGTAATAATCGAGACAAGGGTCCATAGCTAATCCTATTTTTTTATTTCTCTAAATATTTTGGATTTCTAATACCATGTCAGGAATGGGCCCCATTTCTGAGTCGAGTACAATTAAAGTTAAAGAAACTACCATTGTTTCAGTCTGTGATGTCTGCCAAGAATGTTGTTCTCAGCACATATACGGACATACCCTGACAACAGCAGCCTTGAAAGAAAAACAAGACCTGGAAATGCTGTCTAGATTACAGTGCCCCACAAAGGTGCATAGGGAAGACCAGGTTGCTGGTCTGCATATGTTATTGAGGGGGACACTACAGAAACAGGTCAATGAAGTAGCCATTGATCTAGTACACTAAGTTTAGAAGGCCATGAAGGTAAGAAATCTCCCAGGCTGCTTCTAACAAAATGCATTTCGCTAATCATCAGCAAAAAGTGTGCTTGCTAACTTCTTGCATAATCTAGACGTAGCAGGAGGCAAAATTCTGACCATTCCTGTAAAACGAAAAAAAAAGTGAAGTGGTCCTGACCACAACATTTTAACCATCTGTGGACAACCTGACTGTGGAGAAGATATCCTGAATGATTAGAATGCTCAAAGAGATTGGGGGGGGGAAGAGCTCATATTTCTTCCTGTACCTTTTGACCTCACTCCTGCAGACCATAAAGCCTCTCCCAGATGAGAGACTGCTCATTTGTTCTCCTGCTCTATGGATGAACTCAATACAGTAAAGAGGTGAGAAATGTCGAGAGGAGCTGTTATTCATGTAGCCATGATGGCTGTTTCTGCCCTCATGAATATCTTATCAGGTGCATAGTTTCCATTAGCCCTAACCCCAGCACCTGAAGACTGCCCTGAGCACCTCTGTAACTGCAGGGGCCTCCTACACACCCCACTGAGGCATGCACACTCCGCCACACCCACTGGCAAGGGTCTAGGGTCTATGCAATCCTGACCCACAGGTACCATATCATGCAAGTCACCACTTGTAATGGAACAGGTTAAGCCTAGTGGGATGTCTCTCTCCCCCTCGCCAGGACTGGAGACAGCATAAGCTGCTTATTCCCATCCTGCCCTGCCAGCTCTTCCAGGATGTACTTACACTTAGATCTCTGGATCAGTTGACGTTTTATCTCCCCATTCCACACAACCAGGCAAAATACAGTCAAACTCACAAACACATACAAGTTAGACTCTGTGGTAACTCTTGGTATAAAAGAATGACTGTTCTAAGTGCCAACTTTTCCTTATGGAAAACCAGATATGGTGCAAGAGAAACATCCTCTAGTTAGGAGATTCTCCTAACAAATGTAATACAGCCACTAGAAAGAGAATCTTCTAGGATACAAATTTCAAGTTGGATGATGCTGCAGGCTCAAAAGGCTGTAGAGAAAGAGTCTTGAGATGTAAAGTAAACATCCAAGAAGGCACCGAATCATGGCTGTGCTGAAAAGGCCAGCTCAAGAAGCTTACAAGACCCTTCAAGGAAGCTAAAGAAGCTAAATCTTGACCAGAATGGACCTTGAGGAATAAATAACTAAGACCAGAATAAGAGCTTTCAAGCAGCTAACAAAAAAAAGTAGACAATGAGCCAAAAGGGATCCACACCCTCGTAGGCTGCTATCATAGTAAGAAGTGCATTTCTCATGTTAGGTCCCCTGAACAGATGGCTGATGGGCAGCAGAAATGACAGACACCATCCCTTTGTGGAAACCTAGATACAATCACTATTACTAAAGCAGCAAAGTGGCTAGTGTCAACGTTAAATTCTAGATGAGACTTGGTGGAAGGGTAAGACAGTGCTATCCTGGAATGTTAAAGCCACAGAGACTTGTGGATTAAGAAAGGCTAAAGCAGCCAAAATAAATACTGTCTAGGCCAAAAGAAAGCTATAAGAATCTCTCATGTGACTAATATGTCATTTTCAATTAATTCTAAACTCAGCGGGAAAAGTGCAAATCTAGTGCACCCTTTGGCTGGCTCCAGACAGCAGTATTGGTTGAAAAGTAAATGGGACACTTAGCAATTGACACAATGGCAAAGGGTCACACAACAGGAATAGCTACATTTGAAATATTTTCCTTGTCAGTGATTGACTGAACACTCACTGGGTAGAAATGATAGTTAACTGGGCAATATGCTCACCCCAGAATAATTAGCTCCACTAAGAAGCAACCCCAATTAAAATTCCTAGCACAATAACTTCATTCTCTATGGACAAAATGAATAAGTGTCATCTTCCCCTTGCTGGCTAACGTAACAGACTATAATCATGCCATCCAAATGAAAGGCAAGAACTGCAGTGGAAGAGAGTCCACAAATTTCAGAAACAAGAAAGCAGTTTCCTCATCTCCAACAAGCTGACGAGTAAACAGGACTCGTGCAGCATACAGGTCCCCTGGATTATACAATCTCAAGAAATCTTGCATCCCACCACAGGTCAGAATTACCTGTGGTGATGGTCACCTGACATTCTGTCAGAAAGGCTAAATGGCATTTAGCATTTCAAATGCGATGATGATGATGCATGTAATGCAGAGGCTAATGAAATAAAGTACTACCATCCGAAACATGAAACCATGAAAATTAATATAGCCATTAAACCAAGAGTCTTGAAATACAGCCCCCCATCCTTCTAAATGTCATCAGTAAAACTTATGATAAAGTCCATTTATGTAGGTACAACAGTCAGCCCTGAGTCAAAAAAGGCCTGAAAATAATTAGACTGAGTGAATGAACACACAGGCACCTGAACAAAGGAAGTCTGACTTTGTTACATTCACAATACCTCTGAGGTGGGGTAACGTTCTGAGCAGAGGCTCTTTCTACTGGATAAGTCTGCAGTGTGCCAGTACATGGTAAAAGTACTGGCTTCCACATGGCAGCTCTTGAGCCATTCCACTGGAGGACTTGAGTGCCTGGTTTTGATTTGCCAGCTTCGGTAGAGATGAAGATTTTATTTTGACTTTCCAGCCTCACAAACTTCATGGATGAATAGCTATGTACTTACTATAATGCTGGACCTTGATTAAACATGTCCATCCACTTCACTGATGGGACTGGTTGCTACCAGTAGACCACAAAGCAAAAAGCTACTTCCTACAGCTCCTGCTCCTCTCCTACCTCTCATAATTCCACAGCAGGATTTGTTAATGGAAAGGGGACACCATGTGTATTCTCCAAATCAGACCATGAGAAAGCAGCCAAGACCTGTATTAGTAAAGATGCAATCATGCCAACAGAAAGAGCTGATCCTGATAAAACTATGAAAGAAGGGCAAAATATTAAAAACTGGTGACAACAGATTGTTTGTGTTAAATGATTATTCACTGTTTGCCAGGTAGAAGAGAAGCAGATTCATCCCAGCAATTAGGGAATATAGAGAGGCAGGTGTGGGATTCAAGCTGCTGTATCCGGTTTTCTTCAGTATATTTTTTTTTCTGGAGGATCAAAGTAATTTTATGATGCAGAACAGGCTAAAGAGGAAATACAAAAATCTGTTCAACAAAAAGTAAGCCATGAAGCAGAAGGGGATTTCACTTCTCATTCTTCTAATAAAACAGTTCAGAGAGAGACTTTGCCAAAATGCTTGAGAGAAATGTAGGCATTAACAAAGTAAAGCACATTCGAGTTAATCGGCAGAAACAAAGCACAAGAGTTGGCTAGAAGAATGAGAAGTACCTTCTACCTGAACCTGAGTCTGGGGGTTGGGAGACAGAGACGAACAGGAAGAAGACCAGCAGCAATGAATCTGATTATTTATAGTCTCCCATTTATTCACTCGTCACATTTGGGAAGTATGGCTTTACAAGAAACGGAGGCTGGATTGTTCTTGAGTTTTGTTAAACTTGTATGGACTGCCCCACTTCATGTCACTGATGTTTGGAAGGACACTAAGAAGATAAAAAAGAGAGAGAAAAAAAAAAGATAGCAACTGTTAAGTACAATAATGTTTGTTTTTAATATTTATTTAAAGCATTCATGATACAAACTGCATGTTGTGTAGTAAAACATGTTTATGTTGTGTGTGATGGACACTTTTTTAGTTTTAAGAAATGTAGGCATTACAAAGTAAAGCACGTTTGAGTTAATCAGCAGTAATCTTGGGGTGGGGGTGGGGTGTAAAAAGTACACTGAATATAATACAAAATATGTAAGAGCTGAAATGTTGATTTTTACTTATGCATAGGTAGATGTCTAAATTACTGCCCTTGACTTAATCTAATGATATTTTTTTGCAGAAAGCAAATTTTTTTTTGTTTTGTTAAACTGGGAGACCACAATGTTATGAACGGTTTTCCTTTAGCAAATAAATGTTCAGTGTTAGAAGAGAAGTATATTCTGTTATTAGGTTTCAGTGGAAACAAGATCATTAAATGCAATAAATTAAGAGCTCTGCACATTGTTCACAGGTTCATAGGTAAGTACTAGGCTAGCTGCCCTTGTAGGCCATTTTAAGCCAAGCCAATTTCACTTTTGGTGCTTGAAATAACCTATCCCATTTGTTTACAGATTGACCTTAGCCATTCCATGGTCGATAATTATTTATTACTCCTAATAAAAATAACTGACATCATACCACAGATAATTAGAGGGGACCCATGCAAAGGATAAAGCATTTAGGAGCTGCATCTATTCAGTAGTAGTACATGGGGTAGTCCTGGAGTAAATTGTCTGAGTTTACCGAGAGAAATGCAAAATTAAAAGGTACAAGGACAAATAGCTCAGTAAAAAATAAGATTTTAAATGATTGTGAATAAGAGATAGCAGCTTTTCTGGTAAATAAATACTTTAATGCCTTTACTAGAACAATGTATAATTTGGTTTTATTTAAAGATAGTCACTGCACTTTTTCTTGAGGATAAAATTAAATGTATTCTGAAAGCATACCAGCTGTTTTCACATCTGTGAAGAGAGTAAAGAAAAGACAAGAAAAAAATGTAATAAGTGTAAGCAACATCACAGGCTGTAACATACATCTTAGCACAGATAACCTTAATTAGAGCTTAATTAATATCTGTGGGTGCAATCAATCTGGGACAACTGTTCCTATCAGGAGGATTAAACTTCATTATTTGAAGATGTACTCAGTCTTGTGGGCTTGTTTTAAATAAATAGGTTTGGGGGGTGTTTCGTTTGAGGGTTTTTATTAAGACAAAAAGTCTTGTAAAACTGACAGGTTCAAATGGAAATGACAAGAAACAACTGTACAAAGGATCAACCTGCAAAACATTAGTGGGTGCATGAAACAAAAACAAAAAATAAGTTGTCATATATAACAGTTGAGAATAATAAATTTTTTATAATGGCTTCACTAAACATATTACTTTGGAAAGTGAATCTTCTCTTGGGTATAGATAATGAAGTGTGAGTACTGAATTATATTAGGAAATGCAGATTTGGAAAGAAGTGAGGATGTGAACTTGATAAAGAAAGGATTTCTGGATGGATAGTCAGCAGAACATCCGACAGAGTAGCTCCAATAGAACAGAAGAGGAAAAAAGACAGTGATAGTAAATGTGTGGTAGTAACAGGCTACTGGCAAGACAGAAGGATTATGCTGGCACACATTTACATTCCCCCTAAAACTCCTATTATTTATTTAATTTATTTTTACATTTGATGACCAGGAAAGTCTGACTGGACACAGGTCCATTTTCAGCGGAGGCTCGGGGAGAAAAGCTCCACTTAATTGCTAAACAGATAAATTTACAAGATACAGCACTGTATTCTTAATGCACACAAGACAAACATAATATCTAACATTGCTTCACAGACTTAAGTACATAGCTGTGTGTGTGTATGGAGCTTGAGAAAATTTGGGGAGAAATAATCAGCTTTCAACAGGAAATATTACTTAGAGGTGGGTACTGGAACTTGATTTATAATAGTGAATGTGCATCTGGGGACCTAGAAAGGAAAACATAACAAAAAAGGGTAAATTTCTGAAGAAATTTATAAAAAAAAAAATATTTGGCATGAAGACATGAATTCAGTAGTAGGAACTTGGAGAAAACATATTTTTCCCAAAGGTAAAATAAATTTGCTAGACTAGACAGAGATTGTATTTCAGAGGAACTTGTGCACTTAATTGAAACCTTCAACATGCATCCAATACATATTTCAGATCATGTGGCAATAACAGCTAGGATAAAAATGTAGGGTAATGAATTACAAATGAGACACTGGTGCTTCCCCATCTACCTGTTAAAAAAGAGAGCAATTTAAGGAAAGAGTAGTGGAAATTCTTTGAGAATTGTTAGGGAAGACAGAATTTTTTCTGTGAGTGGGATAAGATTAAAGTGGACTTTAAAAATAGGGTAGAAATAAAAGAAAAAGAGACATGGTTAAGAAGCAACAAGAATTACTTAGTGAGGCTGACAAAGGTTAACGTATCGCAGAATAAGGGCGCACCTCACAGAAGAAGACAGGTGCAACTGCACACCATTAAAGAGAAAATAAAGGAGTACTTGGATAATATGCACAAGTTTAGACAGACTGCTGTTAAGCAACTGGGGTCTGATAACTCCAGAGCAAAAAAAGAAACTCTTAGAAAGCCTATAACAAGAAAAATAACCAGACAGCCTGTAGATATGAAGCAGAGGAATGTGGAAATCAGGAAAAAGCACAAATGGAAATATTTATGGAAGACTTAAGTATGCCAAGGTTAGAGAGAGATGAGGCTCGACAATTAACAGTGACATATAATCAATCTGCAGGAATAAAGACAGTATTCCTGTGGAAGTTTGAAACCTAGGAGAGAAGAACATGATAATGATCTTGGAGGTTTTAACAGTATTTTAAAAGAAAGGGAAGAACCAACATCATGGAAAAAAGCTATGGTCGATGTAATATCTAAGAACAGTAAAGACACATCAGACCCAGCTTCATATGGGTCCAGTTCAATTTTAAATTATTACAAAGCGTTTACCTATATAATAGCTAAAAGAATGGCAGAGGAGTTGCCAAACTTAACAGATATGGATCAATGTGGTTTTGTGGAGGGGAAGCAAACATTTGACAGCATTAATAAAACAATGATGACCAAGAGGGAAGGAAGCAGAATGTAAAAATACTGCTGCTGTTAGCGAGTCTTGATGCACAGAAAGCCTTCAATAGAGTACGCTGGGATTTTATGAGTAGGGCAAAAGGAGCATTTGTCTTCCCTAACACAATAATAATGTTAATTAGGAGGACATATGAGGGATCAGAGGCAAAAATTAAAGTGTGAGGGTTCCAGCCTGATAAGTTGTGTCTGAAGAGAGGAACTAGACAGGGGTGCCCTCTTCCCCTTTTAGTACCCGTGATAGATTCAGAGCGACTGGCAAAGCAAATAATGCACACACAGCCTTCTGACCTACTATGACCCTATTGACCCAGAGGTCATTTCAAGCCTAGCGTTTCATCCAAATGTAATACCAATGATAGTCTAGCTAATACCCAGGATTGTATTTACTGATTGCCATGTCCAGAAGGGTTGTGGCCACTATCCCCGGTAAGAATTTACAGTGCTCCATCCACTCATCTAGGTTCCTTTCGCACAGCATCATAGAAGTGCTTTGCTTCACATGAATTGGCAGTCTAGTCCAAAGATGGGGCAGTCACTGAGAGACAAATTTGTCCCTCCAGCATGTCCTATTCAAGTTGCAAGCCATATTTAGGTCCCTGGAATGGGTAGTTCTAGTCTTGTTTGATTTACGAATGTGCAGCAAATTCATTAGGTTTGGGTCGGAGATTGCTCTGTAAGCCAGGCATAAGTCTGCCCTAAGAAGTCTATACGATACTGAGTACAGTGACAGGGGACTTAGTCGGTCTGTGCAAGGTTCAGAAATTCAAAGATATAATTGGTATGGTAATCAAGAACAGTCAGCTTCAGTTGCAGGCAATATTATTTTGTACCTGATAAAACCATAAAAGAACCTCTAAGGCTACAGCTGTAAACGATGTGCCCACGCATGAACTGGTTCAGCAATACCCATATTTATGGTGACATGATAAAATTAAGTATTTAAGAGTATGCACTAAAAAGGATTCTGTTAAGACAGCTAAGGATATGTGGGAAGAGACTAAACAAAAGACAGTTCAAAAACTGAGAAACTGGAAACTCTTGTTTATGGATATGGATAGTTACATGCAAGCAGTGAAAATGCACCTAGTCCCTTTACTTTTATATACAAGTCACTCATATTTTTATCAACCAGAGGAGAAGTTGTGGAGAGTAATTAATAAAAGTTGAAGGATTTTATCTGCAAGGGTCAAGGTGGATAAACTGATCCTTCCAACAGAATAAGGTAGTTTAGGATTACCTGATTTGAAGGGCTATTTTAGAGCTACAAAGATAAGGCTCATGTACATAACACAAGGAGAAAGCTATAATTAAAAGTGGAAAGGGGTGGGTGGTGATGAAGCAGGGAGGGAGGTTCAAGCAATAAGGAGAGAGTGGAATTTTGGATGCAGATCCTTACAGAAAACAACAGCAGCCATACAGAATATAATATTCACAAAGTAGCAGAAAGTATTATAAGAACTATGCCAATATGAAAAAGGAGAAAGGAGATTCTGCTGATAGGGATGAGTACAATTAGGGGTACAGGGAATAGGCAAGAGGGAGCTGGAATTTACTGGAGAATACTGGCAAATAAACCAAGGTACTGGGAGCAAACAACTACAGAGGGGACGATAAAAGAATGGGAAGAGGTCGAGACATTTGGGTTGCAGGCTACAGTCTGCCTTCCCTATCAGGGATTATATGTTACTGTTTTTATCTCATATCTTAACTGTTAATTGTTGAGCCTCATCTATCTCTAGAGTTGGCATACCTAAATCCTCCATAAATATTTTCATTTGTGTTTTTGTTGAATATAGGCAAAAAGAAAAGGACAAGGGAATTTTAAGTGAAAGACCTGCTCTGGTAGAGTTTTTAGTTGAATCTAGCATTGAAGCTGCTGTTAAAAAAACACTAATTAGCAGGGTATATAAAATACTGCAAGATGACTATAGCAGTCAATCAAGAGGTTAGAAATGATTGGGAAGACAGACTGGCTAAGCAGTTCACAAGGAAACAATGGCAGGACATAAGTATGGTTCCCAAATATGGAAAGTCTAGAAGACTTAGTATGTTTGCTTGGAAATGTTTGTATAGGAATTTTTTATATTCCAAGCAGACTCCAAAGAATTCTTCCTCAGGCAGATGGCAAAATTTTGGAGGAGTGATGGGAAACAAAGCGATAACTGGAAGCGTATATTTTGTAAGTGTAATGAGTTGGCAGACTAAAAATTGCCTACAGAGAATTTATGCAGAAATATTGGGTACAACTATGAACATTTTTTTTTTTTTTTTTGAGCTGGGATACAAGATCTGGATTTCCTAGACGCAAGACCTTGTTGAATTTAATTTTGGTGGTTGCCAAAAAAGCAATTCCTAGAAAAGAGAAATCAAAGTTTAAACTAACTGCATTTGAACTGGTGCATATTGCAACAGAGATAAAAGAACTGAAAGTGGAATCTTTAGAAAAAGCTAGGAAAATTACACAGAAAAAAATGGAAATCCTAGGAACACTACATGCAAATTAATGTTTTGAAGGAGGAATGAGATTTAAGCGAAGGCAGGAATTCATCAATTTATGTACTGTTGGATTGATAACTGTATAAAATAATTTATTTATAATGTTTGCAACTGTGAACAGGTTAACGTGGTTTCTTTTCTTCTATATAAATGTATGTTTGCCTGTGTTTTTAAGTGATAATGCAATAAAGTGTCAGAAGGATATAAAAGCTGGTCAGCTTCTAAAGCATCAGGGCACTTTCCACTCACCCAAACCATTAATCAGCTCAAGCTGTGCTGATTAAAAGAGAGATTTTGGCACAAAGCCTGTCAAAGCTTTCATTTCAGCAAAGAGAGAGGAAAGCTAAATCCCCAAGAACGAGAACAGGAAAATAATAATAAAAATGTTCACACCCTAGCATAAAACATATACTAAAACAAGGTGGATAGAAGGCGGGAGCAGTTACTGCAGCAACAGTCATTCAAACATTTATTTTTATGGTAAGTTTGGTTATGGTGTGAATTTTCTCATCAAGGGAAGGGGGGGCTTATGAGTCAAGTATCCTTCTGTTACATCAATTCCACATTTTCCCCTACTTTGAGGTCATCTCGAGGGACAGGAGGAGCCCTCCCTCTTCATCCATGTCCGAAATAGGGTATGAGACTCCACTGAGCAGTCTAACTGCCTCCTAATGCACACCCTCTTTTGGGGTACCTTGGGTTGGGAGTCTTCTGAGGTGATAGAGCTTGGATCTGATCCTGACGCATGTTTTCTTCAAAGGCCTTTTGAACATCTCTGAGTAAGAAGCTCAGAATCAATACCAAAAAGTTGAGACTGACAGGTGGAGCCAAATGATCTGTCCAGATGTCTGAGCATGGAAGCCAATCTTTCAAGGACTTTGAACACCAAACAGGTACCTACTGGAGCTGAAGAATCTGTCACTGAAGTCAACCTCTGTGCTAAATGTATCGATGCGGGTGATGTCCTAGCACAGAAAGATATCAATTCTGATGTCAACTCCAGACCCAAAGCTGTCTTCAGTGTAGAAAGATCAAACTAAATGTCTCCCTCTACCTCATTCTTTCCAGAATTCCAAACTCCTTGTTAACCTAACAGACTCCCACTCCTCATCCTTCGCATCATCCTTTCCTTCCTGAGCTCCAAGCTTCTTACTATCCTAACAGACTCCCACTCCTCATCTTTCTCATCATCCTTTCCTTCCTGAGCTCTTACACAAATGCTAATATCGCTGTCTGAAGATACATCAAGAAGTCAGACATTCCCTATCCTCATCTTCTCCCCAATCGTTTTCCTCCTTTTACTAATCTAACCTCCTCCTTTTTATTCCATACATACCTATTACACCTCATCTGTACCTTCTGAACTCATTTAGTATTTCGCCCTGGTGGGAGATGACTAAACATGTATACAGAGTATCCTTAGAAGTAACGGATACTGTTAACTGCCCTGACATGATCTGCACCACTATTAAAGCAGAACACTGGATGTTGACCTCCTGGTGTGGTGCCTTGTCATTATCAACACAGACGGGATGGTAAGAGTGAAGGGAATAAAGGAGTTGAACAAAAGGTCAAGCTCGCTTACCACTCAATGCAGACACAGACCACACCGGTAAAGCAGTCATTACCAAAGCTTCTGGTGCCAAAACTAAGCCCATGAAAGGAGCACAAGCAGTCGAGGCCTGGGTAGCAACCTGTCTGCCTTACAGACCGGTGGGGTAGGGGAGGTGACAGTATGACACACACTTCAATCTGAGTTTTGATAAAGGCTCTCAACAAGCACTCCAAAGCAGTGCATGGAGGGACTCCTGACAGACCTTAAAGAGGGGGTGGAAAAAGCAGAGAAAGACCTAGATTCAAACTATTGACACAGCTTCTTTTCTAAAAAGTTCCCTGTTGTTTTCCTCAGAGAAGGGTTCTGGATTGCAAAAACTTCAAAGCCGGGCAAACTCCACAAGGGGAAGCCTTGACAGAAAGTACAGTTGTGCACACTTACCATAAATGTAGATGTTCAAATGTATTCACTGTTGCAGTCATCACATTTGGGTTATCTGCTTGCAGTAGCCCTCAGTCAGCCTGATTATCAAAGTCTTGGGTCCTGCGTCAGTTGCTGTCTCATCTTCCATGACGTCAGGTAGTCGGGGATAAAGCATGCATCCAACACCATAACATCAGTTTTTCTTGCCCCAGATGTCAGGTGCCTCCCTAATGGGAAGCAATTAAATAAATATATACAAGGTTATACCTCCAACAAAAAAGCACATACAACAAAAAGCTTTTAAGCATAGTAAAGGAGAGTAGAGGTATAGCCAAACGAAGTCAGGGGGCTGGAGGGAGGGTAAAGTACAGTTTTGTACCTACCATAAATGTAGATGTTCGAGTGCTCATACAGCTGCAGTCATAACAGATGGGGTTATCCTGCCGTCAGGCGGGTCCTCGGTCGGCCAAATTCCAAAGTCTAGGTCCGGTGTCGGTTGTAGCCGCTTCTTCCCTGACGTCAGTGCGGCAGGGGTATAAAAGAACCAGCCGATGCCATCTTCTTCAGTTTTTCTTGCCCCAGATGTCAGGTGCCCCCAGAAGGAAGGCAAAACATAAACTTATGTAGTCATGCAATATAGAATAATCAAAACACAGTAGTTAGCAAGCAAATACACCATAAAAGAATACCCCAAATAGGTTGTATGAGAAGGTGTTTGTCATAAGGCCTGTCCTAAGAGGGGATGGAGGGAGGGAAACCTGGACTGCAGCTGTATGAGCACTCGAACATCTACATTTATGGTAGGTACAAAACTGTACTATGTTCATCGTGCATACAGCTGCAGTCATAACAGATGGGTAGAATCCCAAAGCTAAGTAGGGGTGGCAGGCACCAAGTGGAACTAGGAAGAGCCAGGATGCCCTGCAAGACAGCTGTGGCAAATCCCGCTCTAGATATTGAGTAAAGTGGAAGGTGATAGTGTTTGGAGAAAGTGTGCACTGAACTCCAAGTGGCTGCTTCCAAAATGTCCTTGGTAGGGACCCCCCTGAGGAAAGCTGCAGCTGTGAATGTCCAAGGAATGTAGTAGTCTTTTCCCTTTGTTTTGTGGGTTAGGGTAAAAGGTAGGTAAGTGGATAGTCTGATTCAAGGCTACACTGGATACTACCTTTGGCATAAAGGTAGGGTTGGTTCGTAAGGAAACTCTGTCCTGATGGAAAATGATGAAAAGGTTGCACAGCCATGAGGGCCTGTAGTTCCGAAACCCTGTGTGCTGAGGTGGTAGCCAGAAGGAAGGCTGTTTTCCATGACAAATATTGTAGTTCTGTTGAAGCAGCTGGCTCAAATGGAAGAAGGGTCAGTTTTTCCAATATGAAGATGAGGTCCCAAGCAGGGACTGGTGGTTTCCTTGGGGGTTTTATATTCTTAGCCCCTCTGAGGAACTGTCTTAAGAGAGGATGAGAGAATAAAGGAGGATCTGTGTTGTATTTCCTTGGGGGGTTTATATTCTTAGCCCCTCTGAGGAACTGTCTTAAGAGAGGATGAGAGAATAAAGGAGGATCAGTGTTGTATTGTGCAGAAATGGCTGAAGCATGGATTTTGCTGGAGGAGAAGGAAAGTCCACTGTTTAACATCTCAGCTAGGTACTGCAACATTTGAGGTATATTTATTACCCAGGGATTCTGGCCCTTTTTCTGATTCCAGGCACAAAACCGCTTCCATTTGGCGGAGTAGGCTTTTCTAGTAGAAGGTCTTCTGGCCTCCAAGATGACATCCTGCACCTCCTTGGAGAGGAGGGTCTGTTGTGAAATCAAGGGATTCTCCATGCGGCTAGATTTAGGGTTTTGAGCTGGCTGTGAAGAGCTTTGAAGTTGTGCTGGGACAACAGAAGAGGCACTAGAGGTAGGATCCATGGTGGGGAAGGCGTCAGGCTCTTTAGGAGTGGATACCAGTGTTGTCTTGGCCAGTCTGGAGCAATGAGAATCATTTTCAGCCTCTCTGCTCTGGCTTTTAATAGAACTTTGGGCAGCAGAGGGAGAGGCGAAAGGCAGAGACGGTCAATGTTGTCCAATTGAAGGAAAATGCGTCCACTTTCCAGGCCTGTGGATGATAGGTCCTTGTGCAAAATTTTTTCAGTTGGTAATTTCTGTGGGTAGCAAAGAGATCTATATCTGGCTGTCCCCATGCCTGAGTTATCTTTGCGAAAACTTGAGGATGCAACTTCCATTCATGTGGATCTGTCATATTTCTGCTTAGGCTGTCTGCCAGTGTGTTTTCCTTCCCTGGCAGGAATTGTGCCTGAAGTTGGATTTGCAATTCCAGAGCTGTGTTCCAAAGGGTCATGGCTAGTCTGCACAGGGGGTATGAATGAGTTCCCCCCTGTTTATGTACCACATCACTGTGGTGTTGTCTGTCCTTATCAATAGCTGGCCTGGATGCAGTAGGTCTTTGAAGGCCATAATAACATTTTGCACTGCTAGCATTTCCTTTTGGTTGATGTGTAGGTGCTTCTCTTTTTGGGACCATTTTCCCTGAATGCACTGATCTTTCATGTGTGCCCCCCAGGCGTAGTCAGAGGCGTCTGTTGTGATGATTTGATTTGCTTGAGGTATGCAGAAAGGGAGACCTTTGTTTCTTTGGCATGCTTGAGCCCACCACAGAAATTCCTTTTGAAGACATGGAATGAGTGGTATGATTGTTTCCAAACTGTGGCTGTGTTGAGACCATAAGTTTTTTAGGTACCATTGAAGCTTCCTCATATGCAGCTTTGCACATGGGATCAGCAGGATGCAAGATGCCATGAATCCCAGAGCCTGCAGGACTTTCCTTGCAGTCAGCCTGGTGAAGGTTGCCATTTTGCTGAAGTATTGAGATAGTTGCCCTTGTTTGTCTGGCGTGAGGTGGCCATCTGTGTGTTTGTATCCAAGCTGGCACCCAGGAAAATTATTGTTTGAGAGGGTATTAGTTTTGATTTCTTTTTGTTGACTGTGTATCCCAGAAAGTTCAACAGTCTTATTACAAACACCAGGTGTTTCAGAAGTATGTCCTTGCTGTCCGCTTGGATCAGGCAGTCGTCCAGATATGGGTATATTTGTATTCCTTGAAGTCTGCAGAAGGCAATTACTGATGCCAGGCATTTCGTAAACACTCTGGGCGCAGTAGATAAGCCAAAGGGCAATGCAGAGAACTGATAATGGGTTGAACCTGCAAGAAATCTGAGGTATCTTCTGCAATCTTGTCTGATAGGGACATGCAGGTATGCCTCCTTGAGGTCCAATGTTACCAGCCAAGACTCCTTGCCCAGCATGGGAAGAAGCTGCTGTAATGTGAGCATCTTGAATTTTGGTACCTGTAAATATGTGTTTAGGATGGATAGATCTAAAATAGGTCTCCAATCTTTGTCTTTCCTTGGTACCAGGAATAGTCTGGAATAAAACCCTTGACCTTGTTCTTTTGTAGGCACCTCTTGAATAGCTTTCATGTCCATGAGAGCTGAAATTTGTTTTTGTGCCTCTGCCCTTTGATTTTGTGGCAGGTTTCGCATGCCTCTCATTTTTGGAAGGGTGTGAAAGTGGAATCTGTAGCCTCTGTCTATAATGTCCAGGATCCATTTGTCTTTTGTGACAATATGCCAATTTTTGAGAATAATGCCAGTTTTCCACCTAAAGATGTTGCCATTAAAGCTTTGCTTGGCAGGTAAAGGGGAAAGTCATTGTGTCTGCTTTCTGAATGACTGTGATCTATCTTCTCCACCTCTTGGGGTTGGTGCTTGCCATTGCCTGGCTCTGAATGATCCTTGAGATTGCCCTCTACCTCTCAGACGCCTGTATCTGCCTCTTTGAGGTCTGTCCGTGGCTGGAAAGGACCAATTTTTTGAAGGCCAGTTTCTGCTGAAACGTGGAGGTTGTACCTGCAGGAAGTCTTTCACTGTTTGCATTGATCTCGCCTTTTCCTCCATTTTCTTTAGTACCTCCTCAGCTTTTACACCAAACAATATATCCTTTTGAAGAGGTGCATCTAGTAATTTAGCTTTGACATGATCTGGTAAGGCTTGTTCTTTGAGCCAAGCATGTCTACATGTATGACAGACCCAGTAACAGCAGCTCTACATGAGGCCTCTAAAGCATCAAAACCACACTGCAAGGTATGTTTACCCACTTGCACTGCACTATGCAACAAATCCTGCAACTCTTTTAAATCTGGTTGCTCAGGTTGAGTCATTTTGCTTTTCAACTCATATAATAAAAACTGTTGATACTTTAACATATGAAACTGACAGTTTAATGCCCTCATGGTTAAAGTGGCCGAGGTATACACCTTTTCCCCCCACCTTTCTAAAGCTCTGGAATCTCATTCTGAAGGTAATGGGTTTTTAGCAGTAGAGGCCTTAATTCCCTTGGGACCCTGTGAAATAGTTTCTGGGTCAGCAGTATAGGAACTGGTGTGAATCAGGAACCCGGTAATACCTGTCTGGTTTAACAGGAGCTGGAGGCAAAGAATCTGGGTTGAGGCGGGCTTCTGTGTACACATCACCTAATATTTCTAAGACAGGAGGGATAGCCAGAGGCCTATGCTGGGGGAGCAAGAGAAAATCCCTGAGCCTTTTCTTGGAATCTGAGTAATCTTGGCCTTCCCAGTGAAAGTGCTCCCTCAAAGTATGTAGGGTTTCCCCAAAAGAGTAGTCCTCAGGGGGGGAGACTGAGGGAATAGACTCCTCTGCGTCAGAGTCTTCAAAAGGAGAATATGTATATTCCTGGTCCTCAGATTGTTCAGAGGTAATAGAGGTTTGATCTGAGGAAGGGTAGTCTTCCTCTAATCTGGGCCTTTTGTCCGAAGGGGGTTGAGAACCCCTGATAAGAGTAATCAAATCCTCAGCCATTTTGAGCGTCTGTTTTTTAGGCATGGGGCCTTGAGAGGGGGTCTGAGGTCCTTGTTTTTTAGTTGTAATGGCTGCTTTAGATTTTGTGAAAGCCTTAATGGAGAAGGAGGAAGGCCTGAAGACACCTTGAGAAATGGCAGGCCTGTCTAAACTCTGGGTTTCCCCGCCAAAAGTGGCGTCGGTATCTGTAGTCGGAATAGGGGCCGAGGAGCCTGCGACCTCGGGCACAGAAGACACCGGTAAAGAAGTGTCATCGGTACTCAGGGGCTGCGTAGGCGCCTCGCTGAGAACCGGTAGTCGGCCTTAGCGTGGTGTCAGTAGAAGTCGCGGACCTCGTATGTCGGTCCTTATCTTTGCGTCTTTTACTCAAAACTGGAGTCGGAGTATCCGACGACATAATATAATTAAATTTTTTACCAAAATAGTGATGGGCGAACTCCGCCCGACGCTTAATAGTGCGTTTGTTGAATCTAGCACAAAAACAGCAGGCCGAGACTTCGTGGTCTGGGCCTAAGCAAGGAATACAGAAAGAGTGGAAATCCTTATGCGGTATTTGCTTCCCACATGAAATGCAATTATTAACTTTGTCTGACATCGGTCTGAGGCAAGAAAAGTTTCCCCAATGGGGTACTTAGCTTTCAAGAAGACTTCGGCTGAAATATTTTCGTATATCTCAGGAGCTGGCCGACCGGCACTTGCGAACTGCTTCTGCTTCGGGCACCGCGCGGCAAGAAAGACTGAAGAAGATGGCATCGGCTGGTTCTTTTATACCCCTGCCGCACTGATGTCAGGGAAGAAGCGACTACAACCGACGCCAGACCTAAACTTTGGAATTCGGCCGACCGAGGACCCACCTGACGGCAGGATAACCCCATCTGTTATGACTGCAGCTGTATGCACGATGAACATCCAGGACTGCAACAGTGAATACACTCAAACATCTACAATTATGGTAAGTGTACACAACTATACTATGTTCTTCGTGTTTCACTGTTGCAGTCATCACATTTGGGTAGATTCCCAAAGCTAAGGATGGGAGGAGGAAATTAGATAGCATTAGGACCAGCTATAAGGCCCTGCAAGACTGCAGTGGCAAAGCCCGCTCTGGATTTAGAGAAAATTAACAAATGGTAATGCTTGGTGAAAGTATGTACAGAAAATCAGGTAGCAGCTTCTAGGATGTCCCTGGTAAGGACACCTTCGAGAAAGGCTGTAGAGTTAGATGCAGCCCTGGTTGAATGGGGTCTAATCCCCTGTGGGATAGGTTTTCCATGGTGCTTATAGCAGAAATAAATGCAATGGCCTATCCATTTAGAAATAGTTTGCTTTGAAATAGCCTTCCCCTCTGCCCCTGCAGCAAATGCCACCAGTTGTTCAGATTTCCTTTGAGGTTTAGTCCTGTCCAAGTAAAATCTAAGTTGTCTGTGCACATCTAAGGAGTGCAGTATGCATTCCCCTTTGTTCTGTGGATTAGAAAAAAAGGTTGGAGAATGAATGGACTGATTAAAGAGCCACACTGGATACCACCTTGGGCATGAAGGAGAGATTGGTCCTGAGGGACACCCTGTCCGCATGAAAGATGATGAAAGGCTCCACTGCCATAAAGGCCTATAATTCAGATACCCTTCTTGCAAAAGTGATTGCTAAAAGGAAGGCTGTTTTCCAAAAAAGGAATTTTAACTCTGCACTTGCAGCTGGCTCAAAAGGGGGAGGAGTGATTTTTTCCAATACAAACTTAAGGTCCCACGCTGGAGTTGGGGCTCTCCTGGGTGGTCTTAAGTTTTTGGCCCCTCTGAGGAACTGCTTGAGCAGTGGATGAGAGAAGAGGGGTGGTTCTGTGTTGTAATGAGCTGAAATGGTTGAGGCGTGAATTTTGGAGGAGGAGAAAGAAAGGCCCTTGTGAAGCATCTCAGTTAAGTATTGAGGAATCTGAGGTAAGTTGGGCGCTGATGTGCCCATCCCTAGAGTTTGGTTCCAGGCACAGAATCTTTTCCATTTTTCAGCATAAGATTGTCTAGTACAAGACCTCCTTGCCTCCAAAATGACATCCAACACTTGTTTACTGAGGGAAGGTAACAGAGAGATTAGGTAATTAGCCAGGCTTCCGGGTTCAGGGTTTGAAGCTGAGGGTGCAGAATCTGGCTCTCCTGCTGTGACAGCAGGGTAGGGGTCTGAGGCAGGTGTCATGGAGTCAGCAGTGACACTGCGCAAGAGGGGGTACACCAGTGTTGGCGTGGCCTGTCTGGTGCAATCAGTATCGTCCTTGGTTTGTCCTGTTTGCTCATTAGTAGTACTTTGGAGAGGCAGAGGAGGAAAGGCAAAAACTGATAGATTTTTCCAGCTGAAGGACAGAGCATCCACTTTCCAAGCTTGTTTGTGGAGAGTCCTTGTGCAGAATTTGTCCAATTGGTAGTTCTGGGGGGAGGCAAACAGTTCTTTATCTGGGCTCCCCCATTTGTTTATCAACATGATGAAAATCTTTGGTTCCAGTTTCCACTCGTGTGGGTCCACGAGATTTCTGCTTAGTTCGTCTGCCAGTGTATTTAGTTTTCCTGGCAGGAATTGAGCCTGTAAGTGCACTTGGTAGCTCAAGGCTGTGTCCACAGAGCCTTGGCTAGTCTGCAGAAGGGGTAGGAATGGGTACCCCCCTGATTGTTTATGTACCACATAACAGTGGTGTTGTCCGTCTTAACCATTAATTGTCCTAAAAAAATGTGGTCCTTGAAGGCTGTCAGAGCATTCTGTACAACTAACATTTCTTTTTGATTGATATGCAGGTGCGTTTGACTTGGGTTCCATTTGCCCAGAATGCACTTCCCTGCTAGATGAGCCCCCCATGCATAGTCTGATGCGTCTGTTGTTAGGGTTTGGGCAGCAGTAGGTAGAGAAAAAGGTAGTCCCTTGTTTTGGTGGCAAGCCTCTGCCCATCAAAGGAACTCTAACCATAGGCAAGGTATGATAGGAATCATTGCTTCTAGATCCTGAAAATGTTGACACCATAGGCTTTTTAAATACCATTGTAGTTTCCTCATATGCAGTCTTGCATATGGAATTAGTAGAAGGCAGGAGGCCATGAACCCCAAGGCTTGCAGTATTTGCCTTGCAGATAGCAGGGTCTTTGTGGCCATTAGTTTGAAGTAAGTTGTCAAATGAATGTTTCTCTGGCGTGAGGAAAGCCATCTTCTTCTTCAAGGCCTCAAACTCGAAACATGCCTAGAAAACTGATACCCAGACCGCATGGTCAGACCTCTATGCCTAAAAAATAAATGATAAGAATGGCTGAAGACCTTATTACTTTAATCAGGGGAAGCCAACCTTCCCCCTCTAAGAGACCTAGGACTGAGTTTGCTTATGATACTTCTGACCAGGATTCTGAAATTTCTGTTTCCTCTGATGACCAGGATTTACCCTTTTCTACCCATGAGGATTCGGATGCTGAGGACTCTTTTCCCTCTGCTTCCTCCCCAGAGGATTTCTCTTTTGGAGAAACCTTGCATACTCTCAGGGAGCATTTTCGTTGGGAAAGTCAGGATTTCTCTGATTCTAAAAAGAGGTTTAGGGATTTCTTACTCCTGCCCCAGCACAGGCCTTTAGCTATACCTCCTGTACTGGACACTGTTGATGATGCCTTTTTGGAATCTAGCTTGGCCCCTGACTCTTTACCTCCTGTTCCCAGAAAACCTGACAGATATTACAGAGTTCTTGACTCTCACAAGTTCCTTTTCAAAAATCCTACTGCGGATCCTGAAACCAGTTCACAGGGACCCAAGGGCATTAAAGCTACTACTGCCAAAAATCCTAATCCCTCTGATAGAGACTCCAGGGCACTGGATAGATGGGATAAGAAGGTATACACTTCTGCAACTTTGGCCATTAAGGCCTTAAATTGCCAGTTTCATATGTTAAAGTATCAGCAGCATATTATTGGATTGCTTAAACAGAAAATGATGCTGATTCCGGATTGTGCTGAAAATAAGGATTTAATGCATTCTGCTGAACAAGTTGGTAAACATAATTTGCAATGTGGTTTTGATTCACTAGAGGCATTTTGCAGGGCTGCTGTCACTGGGTCTGTACTTAGAAGGCATGATTGGCTTAAGGAGCAATCTTTGCCAGATCATGTTAAAGCTAAATTGCTGGATGCTCCCTTAAATCAGGACCGCCTGTTTGGCAACAAGGCAAAAGAAGTTCTTAAAAAGATGGAGGAAAAAGCCAAATCTATGCAAACTGTTAAAGATTTTTTACTAGTACAACCTCCAAGATTTAGTAGGCATTGGCCTTCTAAGAATTGGTCCTTTCCTGTCTCTTCCAGACCTTCTCAGTCCAAACCCAGATCCAGCAGAGCTCCCAGGCTTCAGTCCAAGGGGACGCACAGGACTAAGCAGTGGAGGGCCTCCACTTCCAAATCTGGGAATAATAAAACTCCCCCCTATGGTAAACTGTCTCAATGACTTCTTTTTAAAACTTCCAAGCACTTCTCAACTGTCTGCCCCTTTGGGGGGAAAAATTGCACTTCATGCAAAGAACTGGGGACTCATTACCCAGGACAAATAGGTTTTAAATATAGTGTCCCAAGGATACAGATTTCACTTCCACACACTACCAACTCCAAAAGATTGGCCGGATCTACCTCCAAATCAGTGGGCAGAGGCCCAAAAGCAAGTACTCTCTCTCTTAAGCAAAGGGGCTATTCAACTGGTACCAGAAAAGGAAAAGGGACAAGGTTTCTACTCCAGACTTTTCCTGGTACCGAGAAAAGACAATTCATGGCGTCCTATCCTGACTCTTCACCAGTTGCTTCCTATGCTAGGCAAAAATTACTGGTTGGCAACACTAGATTTAAAAGAAGCATAACTGCACATCCCAATCAGGGAATCTTACAGAAGATCCCAACGCTTCAAAGCAGGCTACATGCACTATCGGTTCTCTGCACTGCCCTTTGGCTTACCTACTGCGCTCAGGGTATTCACAAAGTGCCTAGCTCCAGTCATTGCATTTTGCAGGCAAAGAAATATTCAAATATACCCATACCTGGATGATTGTCTAATTCAGGCAGAAAGCCAGGACATACTTCTGAAGCATCTGGCCTTTGTAGAAAGGGTGCTAACTTTTTCTGTGGTACACCATAAACGAAAATAAATCACATCTGGTACCATGTCAACAAATTATATTCCTGGGAGCAAGCTTGAATACAACTTCCCAGATGGCTTACCTCATGCCAGAGATATTAATTCATTTGACAACCTACTTCAAACAAGTGGCCACAAAATCCCTGCTATCTGCAAGGCAAATACTACAAGCCTTGGAGTTCATGGCCTCCTGCATTCTTCTAATTCCATATGCAAGGCTGCATATGAGGAAACTACAATGGTATCTAAAAAGCCTATGGTGTCAACATTCTCAGGATCCAGAAGCAATGATTCCTATCATACCTTGCCTATGCCTAGAGTTCCTTTGGTGGGCAGAGGCCTGCCACAAAAACGAGGGACTACCATTCATACTACCCCCTGCCTCCCAAACCCTAACAACAGACGCATCAGACTATGCATGGGGAGCTCACCTGGCAGGGAAGTGCATTCAGGGCAAATGGACCTGCATATCTATCAAAAAGAAATGTTAGCTGTACAGAATGCTCTGACAGCCTTCAAGGACCACATTCTTCCAGGACAATTAATGGTAAAGATGGACAACACCACTGTTATGTGGTACATAAACAAGCAGGGGGGTACACATTCTTACCCCCTCTGCAGACTGGCCATGGCATTGTGGAACACAGCCTTGAGCTACCAAGTGCATCTACAAGCTGAATTCCTGCCAGGGAAACTAAATACACTGGCAGACGAACTAAGCAGAAACATCATGGACCCACACGAGTGGAAACTGGACACAAGGATTTTCACCATGTTGACAAGCAAATGGGGGAGCCCAGATATACACCTGTTTGCCTCCCACCACAACTATCAATTGGACAAATTTTGCACAAGGAATCCCCACAGACAAGCTTGGAAAGTGGATGCTCTGTCCTTCAGCTGGGAAACCCTATCAGTTTATGCCTTTCCTCCTCTGCCTCTGCTCTCCAAGGTACTACTAAAGATCAAGCAAGACAAACCAAGGACCATTTTGATTGCATCAGACTGGACACACCAACACTGGTACCACCTCTTGCGCAGTGTGTCACTGTTGGCCCCATGGAACCTGCCTCAGACTCCTTCCCTGCTGTCTCAGCAGGAGAACCAGATTCTGAACCCTCAGCTTCAAACACTGAACCTAGCAGCCTGGCTAATTACCTAATCGCTCCTTTACCATCCCTCAGTAAACCAGTGATGGATATCATTTTAGAGGCAAGGCGGTCTAGTACTAGAAAATCTTATGCTGAAAAATGGAAAAGATTCTGTGCCTGGAACCAATCGCAAGGGATGAGCACAGCAGTGCCCAATTTACCTCAGATTTTACAATACTTAACTGAGATGCTTCACAAGGGCCTGTCTTTTTCCTCAATACAAATTCACGCCTCAGCCATTTCAGCTCATTATAATACAGAACCTCCCCCTCTTCTCTGATCCACTGCTCAAGTTCCTTAGAGGGGCCAAAAATTTAAGACCACCCAGGAGAGCTCCAACTCCAGCCTGGGACCTTAACTTTGTATTGGAGAAACTCACCCTTCTTCCTTTCGAGCCAGCTGCTATTGCAGATTTAAAATTATTTTCTTGGAAAATAGCTTTCCTTTTAGCAATCACTCTCAAGACGGGTATCTGACTTACAGGCCCTTATGGCAGTGGAGCCTTTCATCATCTTTCATGCAGAAAGGGTGTCCCTCAGGACCAATCCCTCTTTCATGCCCAAGGTGGTATACAGTGTGGCCTTTAATCAGTCCATTCATTTGCCAACCTTCTCTCCTAATCCACAGAACAAAGGGGAACGGATACTGCACTCCTTAGATGTGCACAGACAACTTAGATTCTACTTGGACAAGACTAAACCTCAAAGGAAATCTGAACAACTGCTGGTGGCATTTGCTGCAGGGACAGAGGGAAAGGCTATTTCAAAGCAAAGCATTTCTAAATGGATAGACCATTGCATTAATTTCTGCTATAAGCACCATGGAAAACTTATCCCACAGGGGATCATACTCCATTCAACCAGGGCTATATCTAGCTCTACAGCCTTTCTCAGAGGCGTACCTACCAGGGACATCCTAGAAGTTGCTACCTGGAGTTATGTACATACTTTCACCAAGCATTACCATTTGCCAATTTTCTCTAAATCCAGAGCTGGCTTTGCCACTGTAGTCTTGCAGGGCCTTATAGCTGGTCCTAATGCTATCTAATTTCCTCCTCCTATCCTTAGCTTTGGGAATCTACCCAAATGTGATGACTACAACAGTGAAACATGAAGAACATAGTACAGTTGTGTACATATACCAGAAATGTAGATGTTCGAGTGTATTCACTGTTGCAGTCCTGGTTACCCTCCCTCCAGCCCCCTGACTTCTTTTGGCTGTATCTCTTCTCTCCTTTAGTATGCTTAAAAGCTTTTTGGTGTATTTGCTTTTTTGTTGGAGGTATAACTTTGTACATTTATAGATTTAATTGCTTCCCATTAGGGGGCACCTGACATCTGGGGCAAGAAAAACTGATGTAATGGCATCGGCTGCATGTTTTATGCCCCTGATGACCTGACTTCAAGGAAGAAGAGACAGCAACCGACGCAGGACTCAAGACTTTGTTAATCAGGCCAAATGAGGGCTATTGCAAGCAGATATCCCAAATGTGATGACTGCAACAGTGAATACACTCGAACATCTACATTTATGGTAAGTGTACACAACTGTACTTTTTGTGTTCCAAAATCCTCAATCTGACTACATCATGCAATGATGCAAATTGGCAAACACATTTTGCCAAAGCTTTCCTTACTACACATTATGAACTCCTTCTGTCACATAAAGTAAGCTACAAAGCTACAATTTGGCAAAATGCATTCAACAATTTAAACCAGCTACACTGGCGTTCAGAGATAAAGCATCAACTATGACAAAGCAGCCAAGGTCCAGTTAGCAACCTGGGTGGTAGTTGGAGTTGTCAGGGGTGAGGCAGCGAAATAGCCGCTTTGCTGGCTTGCCTCTCTTTGGGGGAGGATGTGGATATAGGTCTTCACTGCGCGGTTCATGGTATAGTCCTGACGAAGACTACACACCACATGGGAGTGCTGGCTTTAAAAGGCAGCAGGGCAATCATGAGCAGTTATGTCAGCTATGACAGTGAGCAACACAATCTTGTGGACACCTACTACACGCCAAGCCCTGAGGCTACTTACTGGGCATAGGCACTGGGGTTAGAGTTTTAAAAATAGAAAAAAAAAATTTACACTCAGGGATGATGGCAAAAGTTTCTGAGGCGTGACTCTCAACCCGAGAAGAACAAACGGGCTGTAGGGTTCTCACCTCTCAAGGAATGCATGGACCTGTTGAGCTAAGTGGAGAGGAAGTCTTCACAGTCATGGAGAAGGAGTAGAAGCAAATAAGAAAAATAAATCAATTCAACAATTTCTACTGATGCATCTGATTTGGTTGGTAATATAACCCCCCCCCCCATCCCAACACATTAGTGTTATGAGTTCATGAGTCCACTTCTCTAGAAAAATGCACATCGACGTTACAGAGCCCTGAATAAGTCCGATTCTTTTCACAGCTGTAACAGCACACCGCAAGGCAAATGGGGTAAAATAATTGTTCTAATCAATCTTAAAACAGAAAGGTTCATAGGTAGGTACTAGGCTATCGGCCCTAGGGCCCATACAAGCCTAGCCAAAAAATGTACCCTGGCTTTCGCCACCCAAGAAAATTATTTTCCTGTGCCCCTGTCGAGCAGAGCCACAGAAGTGATCCCCGGGGTGAATTTCCCATTTCCTATCCAATCATCAAGATTTTTCTTGAAGAGTGCTAATGAGGAGCTCTGTTTGACATAGGTAGGTAGTCTGTTTCAGAGTATGGGAAGTCTCTGGGACAGGAATCTATTCCTCCAGCATGTTCTGTTTATTGTGGTGACAAGGTTAAGGTCCCTAGAGCGTGTAGCTCGGAGGGATTGGGATTTCTTTAAGTGGAGCATGTCCAACAGCTCTGGGTTTGACATAGCTTTGTATGTTAGGCAGAGATCGCCCCCGAGTAGGCGATATGCGATGGAGTAAAGCTGTAGTTTTTTGAGACGGTCTGCATAGGGCATATGTTTGAGGCCAGTAATCCACTTTATGAGGTATTTCTGTGGTCTTTCCAGTTGTTGCAGATGTCTTGTGAGGTACATACAAAAAGGGGCATTGTACTCTATAATGGGTCTAATGAGTGATGAGTAGAGGGGAACAATGACCTCTTTTTTTCTGGATGAGAAACCTTTTGTGATGAGATGAGCCACGTAGAAGGATTTCCTGACCACTGTGGCGATGCGATTATCAAAGGAGAGACTAATGTCCACCTGTGTCCCAAGGTCTCATCACATTTTCGGCATTAAGTAGACTACCAGCTATGTGATATTCATGGGTACAGAGTTTTTACCAAAGGGGATGACAATACACTTTTTGGCATTGAGCTTCAGGCCATGGCTTTGACACCAAGTATCTGCCTCATTGAGGCCCTTTTGTAGTTTGTCCACATCGTTAGGAGTTTCGATTATGGCTCCTAGTTTGCAGTCATCTGCAAACTTTGTTAGCCAAAGACCTTCTGTGTTAGCCTGCACTTCACAGAAGTAGATACCAAACAGGAGAGGACCCAGGACTGAACCCTGTGGTACTCCACTTGTCACTGGTCTGATGTCGGATTTGGAATCCGCTACTTTCACAGTGTGGGTTCTGTCCGTGAGCCAGTTGGCAACCCATCTTGTGACATAGGGATTTATACCTAGTTTAGTGAGCTTATCTATAATTCCAGAGTGGGGGATGGTGTCGAAAGCCTTGGCGACATCTAGATAAGCTTTGTGAACCATTTTACCCTCATCCATGGCTTTGGTGACTGCTTCAAAGAAGTCAATCAGGTTTAGGAGACATGATCTACCTTTTACAAATCCAAACCGAGTAGGGTCCAGAGTTTGGAGATTACCAATGTCTTTGTTTATGAGTTCCATGATGATACGTTCCATGGCCTTGCAGACCAGGCTCGTCAGGCTAATGGGGCGGTAGTTCCCGGGGTCCGTCGTGGCTCCCCCTTTGTGGAGTGGGATAACTGTCGCGGTGCGCCATTCAGTGGGTACAAAGCCTGAGGTGAGGCTATGATTGAACATGGTACTTAGGTAGGGTGCCAGTTCATTCTGTAGTTCATGTAGAACGCAGCCTGGGATATTGTCAGGTCCCATGGATGCTGTGTGCTTGGCTTTGGAGAGTGTGTTTTTTTACCTGTGCAGCCGTGATTATAGGAACTTTGCATTCTTCAGGTATAGAGATGGGCCCTCTAGGGGGTGAGAGGGGGGCAAAGTTAGCACTGAAGGGGGGCAAAGTTAGCACTGAACCTATCTGCTAGGATGTTGGCAATATCAGTTGGTTCTGTATATTTAGTGCCATTATGCTGTAACTCAGAGCAGATCTGAGTGTTCCCATTTAGATTCTTGACATAGCTATAGAATTCTTTGTGGTTGTCTTTAGAGTCAGTGGCAATTTTGTTTTCGTAACTAGCTTTGGAGGATTTTATGAGGGATCTCAGCTTCTTACTGAGGTTGACCAGGGAGTTCCTCCAGTCATGGGATTTTACTCTTTTTTGCAACAGTTTCTTTCTTCTGTTGTAGAGTTTGTTTATGGCAGAGGTCCACCAGATTGGCTTCCTTTTTTTGGAGGATAACATCTTGGTTCTATTAGGGATAGCATGATCCATACACTCATGTAAGTGTTTATAAAGTGCATTTGTGTAGGATTCGGCAGTCATACCTCTATTGTCCGTCTGCATGGGTGTCATGAAGTTTGCCACTTCTGTCTTAAGAAGTGTGAAGTTGGCTTTTGAGAAGTTTTTTACGATGGTTTCCCTAATTGGGGCTGGGGGTGGGATGTGGATGTCTAGGCTGATTAGCTTGTGGTCAGATCTGACCAACGAGGAATTGACCTCTGGTGTGAAACACCGGTTTCCCATGTTGGTAATGACCAGGTCTAGGATATTGTTGCCCCTGGTGGGGATGTGAATAAGTTGATCCAAGGCGTTGGAATTTATGAATTCTAGAAAACGTTGAGCAAAAGAGTTGGCACATGAGTAGTTTTCCCAGTTAATGGTGGGGTAGTTGAAATCGCCCATTATTAGGGTGTTGGGTTGTACCCTAATACTTTCCAGTGTATCAAGAAATGGGGAGTGTGAATCCTGGGGCATGGTGGGGGGTCTGTAGCAAGCTACAATTTGGACTGCGGTCTTGCCCAGAGTTAGTTGCACTTGGATAATCTCGGATGCATTATGCTGTGCAACTAGCCTGGAGGTGTGGATATCCTTAATGAATATGGACACGCCTCCGCCTTTAGTGCTTCTTACTGGGTTAGGTGGCCGAAAGGTGTGGTATGAATTGAAGCCTGGTAATGCAGGGGTGCTCTCTGGAGCTTTGAACCAGGTCTCTGTCACTGCACAGATGTCAATGTTCTCCATTTTAAGGAGTGCCTCGAGTGAGTGCATTTTGAGGTTTAGACTTCTAGCATTGAGTAGCATTACCCTCAGATTTTGCTTGCTTGTACCTGTTATGGTGGTGAATTTGTCATTTGAACCTTGCCTAAAAAAGGCACTATAGGGGTTGCAAGATTCTTAGCCAGTATCCGGAATCCTAAGGGCGACAGGTGCAGGCCATCTCTGGCAAAGCATCGTGGACCGTCAATCATGTCGTCCCAGGCAGACAAATACTGGATCCCCTTAGAATGACACCAGAAGCTTAGCCAATTGTTGAAGTCAATCATTTTGTCCTTGTACTGTGATATCATTCTGGGTGATGGCAGGATGCTACTCAGGGTTAGGGTCATACCTGCCTGGGATACAAGATCGGAGAGCTCCTCCATGTCTCTCTTCATGTAGTCCAGGGAGGTACGTCTCAGGTCATTCACACTAACATGGACAATGACAGTGTCATATTTGTACTTATTGTGGAGTGACCTGAGTGCATGCGTTATATTTCAATGTACAGGCTTCAAAAAAAAATTGAAAATTATGAAAGGATGAAGTATAAGACAAAACTATGGACACAAGTGTCATTTTAGGATTGATGTCACCAGAAAGAGCCAAGTGATGCAAGATATCCAAGCCATATTGTGCAAGTATCTTTCATGTGGACCCTTCTTCAATGACATGATGAACACCTTAACCCCAACTAAAGCAGATTTCTTTTTAGCAGTGGTGATCTGATCACCAGCCAACATCCAATCCCATTCACTCCCCACACTAGCCCACAGGAGGTGCATACACTTTGGACCAGGACAAACAAAAACAAGAGATCATTTTTGGATGGAGATCCAAACCCCAATAGGTATGGAGTAATATGAAAGTCAACATGGAGCATTATGTTTTGTGAACAATGTTAATTTGTCTTGCTATGACCTAATCTCATCTTCTCCTATGACCAACAAAGTGCAATAAATACAGTAGCCATACAAAAAAAAAAAAAAAAAGCCAGACACAGATGTGTGCCTTCAAAACAAGTACTCTGCCCATAGGGTGCTGATACAGACAATGCAGGAGTAGGTCACTAATCTTGCAGGCATGGCCGGCCTTAGGCATAGGCGATCTAGGCGATCGCCTAGGGCGCCGTACAGGCCAGCCTCGTAAAGGGCGCAATTTGTGTTTATCTATTTATTTTAATGAATTTACTTTTCTTAATAAAAAAAGTAAATTAATTAAAATAAATATACCATAGGGGCCTGGAATCGTAGGGCAAGGAGGGGGAAGCGAGCACTCCTCCCACTTTTACAGCTGCAGGTTGGCCAAGACTGGAGGGCTTCAGGAATTAACAACAAAAAAAAGCCTTCACTCCACAGTAGTGGAGTCTTCTCCTTTAAGTAGGAACATGCATGCATGCATGCATCACATCCACGCACGCCAACGTGGATGTAAGGATGTTCTAAAGTTGCACGCGGAAATTAAGCTAGCACTTTAAGATAAGGGTTCACTCCATGTGTACGCATGTGGCTATTCGGATTAAAAAGAACTGAAGGTAAGTGTATGTGTGTGTCTGTGTAGTTTAAACTGGGCTTCTGTATGTGAGAGAACGTGTGTGCGTGTATGGAATTTTAATTAGTTGTTCTGTTTGTATGAGAGATAAAGTGCATGTGTTACTATGTGAAAGAGTAGGGGTGTGTGAGTGTGTGTGTGTATGAGAGAGAAGGTGCGTGTCTGTGTGTTGTATGAGAGAGTAGGTAAGCATGTGTGTGTGATGTCTAGCATCTGCTTGTTCAGTGTGATACTATTAGTCGCTGTCTGTGCAAATGAGCAGAGGTTTGTATGTGTTGCTGGCTTATTTTCCTTATTATAATAGTGTTTTTGGGATGGGTAGCAGTATAGGTGTTGTACCATAATGTGTAGTGCAGTGATAAGGACCACAGAATCAGCCAGCCTGACCGTTCTAACATTCAGAACACTCTCTAAGTGTTGTACTTGTTTTATCAAATGTTATTATGCATATATTTTAGAATTCCTATTACTGATGTGTGTTAAGGGCGGCCACGGTGGTGCAGCAGTTAGCGTTGCCGCCTCATAGCAAGAGGTTCTCCGGTTCGATCCTCGGCTGGGGTGACTTCTGTGTGGAGTCTGCATGTCCTCCCTGTGGTCACGTGGGTTTCCTCTGGGTGCTCCAGTTTCCTCCCACATCCCAAAGATATGCAGTAGGTGGATTGGACACTTTAAACTGGCCCTAGGTGTGTGTGTGTGCCTTCTGTGGAAGGTTGGGTGCCAATCTGGCAATTCGACACAGTAAAACTCCACTGCCTATCATGAGCGGACAGATGATCCGCTGTGGCGACCTCTAACTGGGAAAAGACAAAAGAAGAAGATTACTGATGTGTGTTACATGCATCTGTAACAAGATAGTAGTCATATTAACATAGAGAAGTTTCTTCCACATCCTGGACTTTCATTGTCTGCTGCTGGAGTTCTGTTTGTCCTGGGCATTAATCCATACTTCCACATTTTATAAATGTATTGTTTTACCTAGGCATGCTTATGCTCATTCTATTTTAATTGGTTTGTCTGTGGTTAGTAATAAATCCATGAAATCAGCAATATACTCAGCATTCCAAGTCTCTTTCATCTTGTGATATCCTACTTTGTACAATGAAAACTGGCACCTTACCCTTAAACCCAACCACTCCCAGACACACATTTGTAGTAGTCATGCTATTGAACAATCATGTGCGCACTATATTTCTTTTTTAGGCTTTTAAGTCTAAGTTATATTAACCTGGTCATACCTGTCTCACAGATTTTTGTAGTATCTTGTGAGCCCGGATTTTATTTATTATTTTAATTATGCTCCTAGCATTAACATGGAGAACCTTTCTTATCCTTGGGTGATGGAGGTAGTTCCTTATCACTTTTCATAAGTAACATGGGTGTTGTTGCTGTTGGGGGATTTTATTGTTCTTTGTTTGTGATTATTCAGTTGTTTTATAACATTATTGATTATGTACCTTATTTCTGCTGCTTTGATATATAGCCCTCAAATTAAAAGAGTGGGATGATTTAATTCTTTATTTATTTGGCTTTGTCCCTGCTAAATGCCTGACTAAACATTACTTATCCTCCTTTCACTTCCCCTTTTCCCCTGCCTCCTGGGCTACTGCCCCACCACACTTTTAATTATTACAAGCTAACTCTTTACTACTGTTTATATTTTCCAGCCTACTCTCTTTCTCCCTCTTTGACTAAGTGAATGTCAATTTGTTTTTGTTTTTTTCAAATATTGTATAAACTTGTGCTGATTGTACCAGAAAACTGATGGCTTGATTGCTGCTTAAACCTATAAAATGAGTCTGTAACTTGGATCACACAAATTACTTGTACTTTCTTTACAAACATTTTTTGCTTTATAATGCATTTTAAACTTGTTTTTTTATTCTAACTATTGTATGGACTAATCTTCTCATACTTGGAACTTTTCTCCCCGGGCTTCTACTGAAAATGGATATGTATCCAGCTAGACTAGCCCAGTCAACAAATATAAAATAAATAAATTAAATAAATAATTATTTATTACCTCCGGATTAGCCCAGCGTTTGCATGGTTATTGGTTATGAATCTAGTTTCCACTTCTGGTTTACATAGCTGTTATGTTTATGAATAGTTTTTGTTTGTAATTTATGTATATATGGTCTGCTGCAGGCACGCACTTGCTAGTAGCCCATGACATACCTCCTTGCTGCCACGTGTTTGAAAACGCAACTGCTCAACCTCTCACTTGCCCAATATCCTGTTTCTGCATAGCCCTCCCAGCACTTAGACCTATAAAGCTGAAGAGCCCTATCAGAACTGTAACTCTAACTCCAAAATCTCCCAGCCAGAGACATTGCTTCCTTACCTTGAAACTCTCTTTGTGTTCCCTAATTCATAAAGTCCTTCCCTGACCGTAAAATCCCTTTTTCACTCCCTTCCCATGGGTACTGCACTACCTTGCTTGAACTCAAATAATCCACTTGGGTAAAGTGGGGCAGCTGCTTGTCCAGCCTCATATTTGAATTTGAGAGCAAGTGGCAGACTACACCAGATACAAAGACACTCAGGTCCTTGGGTCTGAGATTGTGTTTTTGAGCACTTTGGACCCGAATGCTTGTAGTTAGAACCATGTTATGTGTTCTACTTTGAAAATTGATGTCATTAGTCTCCAACTCAAATGACCATGAGGGCTGTGCAAGCAGAATGCAATAAAGTATTTCACTGAAGGTAGGCAGCTAAGGACCTTTAGAGATAGGCTGCACTGGTCCCTGGATAAGTGTCACTGGCACACTATAGTATGATAAGGGTGATTTGTATCATAAAGAAGAGATCACTAAAGTTGGTTGGCAGAAGTTAATATGTTCTATATAAAAGTAAAATCTAAACTTACTGATGACGTTGATTTTTTGATGAGGCTGACTGGTAGTTCTTAAAGAGAGTAACTTATGGATGGCCAAAGACTGAACTCAAAAGCATCATTTGCCTGAAGTTTAACCTGCCGAGGATCTGAAATATATGACTTTCAGACTTCATACCCTTCAGAAATGCAAGTTAACACAAATCCTGTTGTTCTAGCAACTTTAAGTTAAAAAAGTGTAATATTTAAAATCTATCCCTATTCTTATGGTCATTGCATCCACATCATGTCCAGATTTCTTGCAGTAAGGTTGTGAGGTATGCATACCTCTCAACTATCCAGATTTCTGCCTCATATTTTTGGCCTATTTCTCATAAACTTTGTGGTTTTCTGGCAAATCACTGAAGATTTAAATAACTAAATGTCATACGTTTGAGTTTCAGCCTTCGCTTCCTTCAGAAAATGCATGGTGAGTTGTAATGACAGATGTTTGAGGGGCCTTTTACGGTTAAACTATTCTAAAATGGGTAGTTTTGCCATTATTGGCTCATACATTTTGTTTCATTGCTTACTGGAAAAATGTTCAAAACTACAAATTTAAAACATACTGTAACAAGTGTAAATGTTTCTATGTGCAACTAGCTGCTTTTTGTTTACCAAATGGCACACTGTGTTGTAGAATCTGAAAGCAGAGTTAGTAGCATAATTGCCTTTGGTGCAGAAGGCTGTGGATTCTATTCCCGCACCATGTAGATGGAGTGCTGATATTGCATTGCCCATATGATTGTTGATTATTTGGTGCACTTTAAGGGGGACAGGGGTTCCACACTATTGAGTATGTCCTTTGTATGAGATGCCTACTGACTATGAACTTGTTGGTCATTTCCTACTGCAATATTACCAACTTAACAATTTTTTATTATATAGGCAATTAATTCTTCAAGGAAAGCAGGCACTGAATTTGTAAATAAAACACTGATATGTGAAGTTGTTTTGTTGGTAGCAACCTCTACATTAGGTACGGATTTCTTTAATGTGGAATTCAGATGATTTTACATCTGCAGAGATTGTGAATATGGAGTAATATTGGTGGATTATAATGACAGAAGTCTTGAGCGGCCTGTTATGGTTGAAAATTTCTGAAATGGGTAGTTATTGGTTCATACATTTTGTTTCATTGCTTATAAAAAGAATGTTTAAAACTACAAATTTAAAACTTTCTAACAAGTGGTGCTGTATTATACAAGGAATATAATGCAATGCAATCAAGAAGGTGAATCAAAGAACAAATATATGCATGCATGGCCCTACAAAATGTGTGCAAGGAGTCTGTTTTGCAAACAGCCCAAAGGTAAACTTAATTCTTCACTAGCCAGATGCATTTTCTATGAATGTGGATTTTCATGCCGTTTCAATGAATATGAATTTCTAGGGCAGAGAAGTTTACTGCTTATGCCAAGTCTGTTTTCATTGCGAGACTGTATTGTTTAGCAAATGGCTACCTGTGTTTGTGCTATTTTATTTCAATATCTGTAATGACTGTAGAAGCAAATAAGAGAATAGTATGCATGGTAACAGGTGAGAAATAACCAAATAATGGAACACTGGAATGGCTGAGGAGGGGGGGTGCTGCTGGGGGGAGGGGGTTGCTGCAGGAGCAGCTGCTCTGGGGGGGGGGGGGGGGGGCAGTCTATTACCGTGCCTAGGGCCCTATTTGACCGTGATCTGGCTCTGGTATTTAAAGTAGAAAATACTATGCAGAAGTAGTTGTAGTTAAAGATACCCTGTAATGTAGTTATTCTTCCTATGCATTTAAATAATTTAAGGAAATGACTGGAGAGGCCTTCTTGGGGAGTGACCCTGTGGGTGTGGCTCAAATAGGGGTGTTTCATGACTGTGGTGTGGGTGGGGCTTAAGGGGCGTTGGGGCACCATTTCGGCTAAGGCCGGCCCTGCTTGCAGGACAGGCAAACCATTAGTTCCTATCCTTTTCTTAGCAAACTTTTCATGCACATGTGCATACTAACAATCTAGGTCACCGGGGCTGCAGCAAGGGTTCCATCCATCGACAACACAAAGCCAGCCCATATCTCTTTTTTTAAACAATTCCTTTATATCCGAGATATTCAAAAACTTCAGAAGACTCTTCTTCACACACACACACACACACACACACACACACACACACACACACTAGTCATATAACTTCCATGTTGAGACTTGATCAACATGTGTAGCCCCAAATGCAATGTTACTATAAGAAGAAGAATATATTCATTACATTTTAAAATCTTTCCAGGTTCTAATATTTCACTCATTACAATGTACATGGTTGCAGGGAACAGCTTCTCAAAGAACTGGCCACTGTCCAGGCCACAGACACCATCTGACGCAAGTACAAAGGCACATTCCTTCAATCCATTCACAGAATAAAGAAGGGTTTCAAACGGATAATTATAAATGGAAAGGGCCCAGTGCTTCTGATGTGCTACAGATAACTCTGTAGCAGAAAACAAACTTCTAATTTAAGGTGCAGAGCACTATCAGCCTGTCTGAAGTGTGAGAATTTCAATTCTCCATGCGACAAGCTAACGGACGATGTGTACTACCCATGCCAAGAAGCATACTTGTGTCACATCAAAGAGCTCGAAAACTTGAGTGCGAAATCCTAGCAGTTAATGACAGGCTATTGTCACTTTACCACAGACAGGGAATTCGGCGAGTGACAGCCTGCAAGGACATATGTCAGTGTCCAGCCTGCTTTCTAGCTGATGGCTACACTCCTCCTACAGGTGACTTTATACAACGAATCAAGATCAACCCAACCTACTCAGAGCTGCTAAACAGAGACAAGCAGGAAATAAACAAAATGAACTAAGGATGGTAACCATAAATGAATAAAATCTAAACAGGACACTAAAATCAGCACTAATACAGAAACATGGCTCAAGGTACATCTACTACTACAAAGATTATGGAGTGTAGTGGCCAATATCTCTGCTGCAGACTCTGACCTCACTAGATAATCTGAGAATCAGGTTCGAGCCCACACAAAGACTGACAGAATTTACCAATGTTAGAGTTAATATTAGTAAGGAAGGCATTAACCTCATAGGCTGTTAATGTACCCATTATGTGACTACAAAGGAATATAAACAGTTCTTTTTACAACTGTAGGGCACAAGTACACCCAACACAACAGTACTAAAGGATTTTATATATCCAAACACAAACGTGTCAAGCTAGCCAAACATTAAAAGATGTCATGCTTCTTTGCCAGTTTACTCACTCGTCTGATTCATGGATATACGAAAATGTATAGTCAAAAACTGTATTCAATAGGTAGAAGGCAGAGAAAATAAACTTGAACAGAATGCCAGTCCATTGTAGAAAACACACACACAGGTTTAACTTGGAGGAACACCAGTTTACCTTCTGCACATCTTGATACAATTGAGGAAACTGAAACATTTGGAAAACATTCCACATGGACAGAAGGATAACCTCTACATAGGAGGCTTAAAACCACATTGAGGCTGTAACACTAAATACTAACCTATTCTTAAAAATAATAGGAGGATTATACAAGTATTTTTTAAATAATGTACTCAACAATATGGGATTTCCCAGTTGTTATACCCCAAAACTTAACACACTGAGTTTGGTCCCTTAAGCACACAATCTTAAGCCTGTGTGCCAAACTGTCACAATGAACAAATGCATACTAAAAGTCAGTTCAGATAAGATGCAGATACACTTGAGGGAAGGGTGCATTATGAAGTGTGCCAATTGTGCAACAGGGGCAAAAAAACAACACAACATAGCTTGAAAGAACTTCTCGACAAATAAAGTTAGCTAAACAAAACATCAAGACCTCTAAAAAGTTATCAAGCTGTCAAAAGTAAGCAAACACAAAATGCAACAGCCAGACTGACAGATGGGCACCACACTGTGCATTACAGGCAGCAGAAAGAACCATCTGCTCCACAGATTCAAAAGGTACTTAATTCATAGAAGTATTCATGCTCAAGTCTGAAGACTTCACTGTACAATAGTCTGGAATGCAAGATTCGCACAGTGGTATTGCAGTGGTGGCACTACAGTGCGCCTCACAGTGCAGCACAACACAAAAGTAGTGCTGAACCACACAAAGGGCTGCAAGACAATAACTCAAAGAAAAGTTGTGTAAAACCTTACCATAATCATAGATGTCCTTCTCTTCCATGTTGCAGTATTCTGTACATATGGGTTTTCTCCTCACGTCCAGCCAGTAGACAAAAGATTTCAGTCACTGTATGGTGCATGGCATGTCTGACATGTTCAGCAAAGCATGGGCCATAAAAGTGATGTCTGTGCGCACCAGACCTCAGAACCGAGTACCCCACAGAAGGTAATGCAAGTCCTGTGCCATCCAAAAAGGCAACTGCCAGATAATAGGAGGGGTAGGTGGGAGGAAAGGGATACTGCAACATGGAAGAAAAGGACATCTATGGTTATGGAAAGATTTTAAACAACTTTTGTGTCCTTCTATTCACATGTTGTGGTATTCTGTACATATGGGTGAGTGCCAAAGCTCACTGTGAGGAAAAGGGAGATGGCCTAGAAGAGTTCTCCAGGAATCCATGAAGGATAGCCCTGGACCTGGAAATTTGGTCTACCTTGTAATGCTTTGTGAAGGTGTGTACAGAAGACCAAGTGGCTGCTTCAAAGATAGTGGAAGTATCCAAGCCTTTGAAGAATGCTCCAGAAGAAGCCAGTGCCCTGGTGGAATGTGCTCTAACACAGCCTTGCAAGGGTTTCCCATGGTGTTAGTAACACAAGGTAATAGCTTTGGAAATCCAGGCTGAAATGGTTTGCTAAGATACTGCTTTTCCTAGGTTCCTGGGAAGGAAAGAGATAAACAGTTGGTCAGCTTGTCTGATGGGCCTGGTTTTGTGCAGACAGAATCTGAGCGGTCTGTGCACATCCAGGGAATGTAGTACTCCCCCCACTGTCTCCCTGTAGGTTGGGAAAGAAAGTGGGTAAGTGGATGGCTTGGTTTAAAGAAAGGTCATTGACCACCTTGGGCATGAAGGATGGGTTGGCTCTAAGGGTTACCATATTCCTGTGGAATATGAGAAAGGGTGGAATAGCCATGAGGGCTTGCAACTCAGACACTCTTCTAGCTGAAATAAGGCCACTAGGAGGACAGTCTTCCATGTGCAGCATTTTTGGGAAGCTTTGGATGCTGGCTCGAATGGGGGGAATGTGAGTTTCTCCAAAACATAGTTCAGGACCTATGGATGGGGAACAGGCTTCCTTGGTGGCCTAAGATGAAACAGTTTTACAGGCAATCTGGAAGCTTGGGGGGCGGGTCCAAAGGGAGGTCTGCAGAAATGGCAGACGAATGGGCCTTAATGGATAAGAATGCTAATCATGTTGGCAAAAGTTCACACAAGTAGGACAGTACTAGAAGAGTCTCGCTTTGCAATGGGTCCAACTGCCTTTTAAGACACCATATGGAGAATCTTTTCCACTTGGATACTTAACATCTCCTGGTATTGGGTTTCCTGGCCTCTTGCAGGACAGTGAGCACATCCTCATTGTAAAGGTGTCTGAAAGGGATCAGAATCTTATCACCCACACAGTGAGGTGAAGAGATTGGCACTGTAGGTGGATTTGGGTTCCCTTGTCCTGTGTGAGAAGGTCCACTCTGAGGGGTAACTTGTGGTGATTCCCCTTGGATAACTGCAGGAGGAGAAAGAACCAATGCTGTCTTGACCAATACGGAGTCAACAGCAAGATTTTTGGTCTGTCCTGCTGGAACTTCAACAGGACCTTCTGAACAAGAGGGAAGGGGGAAATGCATAGAGAAACATTTTCTTCCATAAAATTGAAAAGGCATCTGTTGCCATTGCCAGTGGTTCTGGCAGTCTGGTAGAGGAGGGAAGTTGCCTGTTGAGGCAAACAGGTCTATTTGAGGTGCACCTCATCAGTGGACCAGGTCCAGGAAAACATCCCTGTGTAACATCCATTCGTGGGCCATAGTCATGAACCTGCTGCTACACAGATGGTTGTTGTGACCATTTTAGGATACTGTACAACTCAACACTGCACAGATTATTTGCATTCTAATTATACTAACAGGTATTCCATCCTAGTCCAACCACTTCACAAGAGCAGCAAACAGGAAATATATAGATACCACACACAGCAAGCCAGCGATCCAAAGCCAAATCCTCTATCCTGTCTAATGACTTCAAGACACTCCACTAACCCTACCAAAGATATAAGGTTGTTTATTTTACTTTATAAATTGTTTTGAAAGCACTCCAAAGTATTTTTAAAGATTTTGATAACAACAACATCTTCCTATCTGCTTGACTGGCAGGTGTTTAGTCAATCATGGCACTTCCTGGGCTTGAACACTCGCCCACAAAGAGTAGCCGTTATTAAAAGCTTATTTTTTTTACTTCAAATGGATTATTTTGGGTTTTGTATGCCTTTTATGATGTTTTGAGTACTCTCACACTTCTTTTTAAAGACACACTGAGAATACTTCCTGTTTTCCTCTGGTTTGACTGGAAGGTGTTTTAGCTAATCAGAATCATCCTAAGTTTATGTGATGCCAACGGCCAATAGACCGGTTGCACCACAGTGTTTGGAGTTATCATTTGTTATCAATGAGCACAATTAATGGGATAACTTGGTGTGCAACACAACTATAGTGAACAGAGCACCATGATTATGCTCCAAAATCAGAAAAAGAACTCTGTAAAGCACTTTTGAAGCCCAAGCACAAAACCCAACCATAACTGCGCTTATCAAGTGTGTAAAGTAGAGTTGTGTAAAATGTTACCACAA
This sequence comes from Protopterus annectens, assembly GCF_019279795.1. Lineage (NCBI taxonomy): Eukaryota > Metazoa > Chordata > Ceratodontiformes > Protopteridae > Protopterus > Protopterus annectens. The sequence continues at coordinate 736,367,034 of NC_056751.1, read as the reverse complement.
CAGTAGATGTCCTTCTCTTTACTATTGCAAAATTTATGACAGAAGCGATCTTTGGCCAAGGACAGCCCAACATCCGGCCAGTACACCAAAGCCTTAGTATTTACAGGAGCCATATGTCACACACACACTCTCCACACAAGGCCCTGTAGGGCATAAAGGTGACGTATGGGTGCACATATTCAGAACTGAAAAAAAAAAAAAAAGCAGGAAGAACAGAATGTCCCTAGGGAAAGGGAAGGGCATGTGCATCCAGAAGCAGAAAAGGAAGAAGGATCCCCTGGCAAGGAGAGCAAGCAAGAACAAACTAGAGCACAGGGGGCAAGAGGGAGGGAGCCAATACTGCAATAGTGAAGAGAAGGACATCTACTGCTAAAGCAAGATTTCACACAACTGTACTTTGTCCTTCCATATCACTGTTGCAGTATTTATAACATAAAGGAGAGTAAAAAAGCTCAAAAGGAACCCTTGGAGGAGGAAGGCACAGAAGAGCCCTCCAGAAACCCATGCAGGATAGCCCTGGCAAAACCAAGCTCTGGAAATAACACCCAACTTCTAATGCTTAGTGAAAGTATGAACAGAAGACCAAGTAGCAGCCTCATACATGGAACTAGTATCCAACCCTTGAAAAAGGCACCAGAACAAGCAACAGCCCTAGTATAATAGCCCTTACTGAAGGGGGAAGACATTTACCATGGAAAGAATAACAAAAGGAAATAGCCTTTGAAATTCAGGAGGAGATGGTTTGCTTAGAAAAAGTCAAACTCAAAGAGCTGGGATGAAAGGAAATAAAAAGCTGCTCAGATTTGTGAATATCTTTAGTCTTATCTAAATACCCGAGCACTCCGTGCAAATCCAGTGTGTGAAGAATCTTCTCACTGGCGGACTGCAAAGAAGGAAAACAGGAAAGAAGATGATGACACTAACTGACAGACAACTCATTGGCCACCTTGGGCATAAAAAAGGATTAATACGAACAGAGTCCCTGCCTCTATGAAAAAACAAAAAAAGGAGGAACAGCCATGACGGCCTGAAGCTCACTCTCTTAGCAGAGGTGAAGGTCAAAAGAAGAACAGTCTTCCAAGTACAACATTGTAAGGACACTAACGCAGCAGGCTCAAAGGGAGCCAGAGTCAATTTTTAAAGAACAAAGTTAAGGTTCCAGGAAGTTGGAAGCGGTTATGAAGGATGCCTTTAAGAAACCGCTTGACCTCAAACCTAGACGGCAGAGGAGCAGCCAAAGGCAGACAGGCAGAAATAGCTGGCAGATGAGCTTTAAATGAAGACTATACTAACCCAGCATGGAGCTGATCACATAAATAAGAGAGAACCATAGGAATCGGAACAGATAAAGGATTCTGATCTTGGGAGAGGCACTAGACAGAAAATCTTTTCCCTTTGGACAAGTACGACTTCTTGGCAGTGGGCTTTCTGACATCCTGCAGGACCCAAAGCACCATCCTTAGAAAAGAGGTGCCTAAAAAGGATCAAAACACTATCACCTACATCATCAGCTGATGAGTGGACAAGTGAGTGAAAATGGATAAGAGAACCCTTGTCTTGTGTGAGTAGATCTACCCAGTGAGGCGACTTATGGGGATTGCCCTTTGCCAAGTGAGAAAGGAGGAGGAAATAAGTGCTGTATGGGCCAAAAGGGAGCCACTAGTGAGATTTTGGGAGAGAGCTGTTTGATCATGTGCAAGACTCTTAGAAGCAAAGGAAGGGGAGAGAAGCCATACAGAAACACCCACCCCCTTCAGACGGAAAGATAGGGCATCCACTTTCCAACCCAGCAGACTTGGGACTCTGGACAGAATAGAGGAAGTTGTCTGTTCAGAGGGGAGGCAAAAAGATCTACCTGAGGAATATCCCATTGATGGAAAATGTCCAGAAACACATTGCTGTGAAGCATCCATTCATGAGCTTGTGTGCTGGACCTGCTTAAGGAGTCTGCCACTAGTTTGTGCTCCAAGGGAATGCAAACTGCCAGAAGACTCACTTGATACTGGACAGTTAGAGACCAGACCTGAAGAGCTAATCTACAAAAAAGATAGGACCTTGTACCCCCTGCTTGTTGACAAACCACATCAGTGTGGTTTTGTCTGTGAAAATTTTGAGGGGTTTGGGACAAAAAAGGGAATGAAAAGCCTGTAGAGCTAGAAGGACGGCCCTTATCTCCTTTAGATTAATGTGGTCTGACCTCTGTTGAGGAGGCCAGCGATCCTGAACTTTGAGAGAACCAAAGGAGACCCCCTTCCACAGTCTGAAGCATCTGCAAAGAGCTCTTGAGTTGGCGGTGGCACTTGGAAAGGAAGCCCTGGATTGAGATAAAGGTAATGAATCAACCGCTCAAGCTTGAGACAAGGGAGGATGGGAATTAGAAAGTCCAGGGATGGCAATGTTAAGGCCATACTGATGTACCACTGCAGTTTTCTCATATGGAGCCTGGCCAGAGGAAGCATGGGAATGGTAGAAGCCATGAATCCTAGGACCCTGACAAATTTCCTGGCTGTGATGGACTCAAGACGAAAGAGAGACTGGAAAATGGCAATGACAGACAGGGCTGTGGGGCAGGTACAGATGCCAACATGGGAATTGTATGGATCCTGCAAACCAAGGAAACCATGATCCTGGGAAAGAATAAGAGCTGATTTTGAAAGTTTATGGCAAACCCCAGACTCTGCAGCAGGGAAACAGTAAACTGAAGATCCTGAAGCAGAGCTTCAGGGGAGGAAGGTTGAATGAGCAGATCATCCAGACAAGGAAAGATCTGAACTCCTCTCATTCTGCAAAAAGCAATGACAGCAGCAATGCATTTGGTGAATACCCTTGGGGCGGTACAGAGGCAAAAGGGCAAAGCAGAGAACTGAAAATGCAAAGAAACATAGACATGCAAAACTGTCCTGAAAAGGGGAAGGATGGGGACAGACACTAAAAAGGCTTGGAGAAGGAGGGGATAGAGACTAAAAAGGCTTGGGGGAGAAGGAGGGGATAGAGACTAAAAAGGCTGGGGGAAGAAGGAGGAGGAGGGGATCGAGACTACAAAGGCTTGGGGAAGAAGGAGGAGGAGGGGATCGAGACTACAAAGGCTTGGGGAAGAAGGAGGCGGGGATCGAGAGTACAAAGGCTTGGGGAAGAAGGAGGAGAGGATCCAGACCAAAAAGGCTTGGGGAAGAAGGAGGAGAGGATCCAGACCAAAAAGGCTTGGGGAAGAAGGAGGAGGGGATAGAGACTATAAAGGCTTGGGGAAGAAGGAGGAGGGGATAGAGACTATAAAGGCTTGGGGAAGAAGGAGGAGGGGATCCAGACTAAAAAGGCTTGGGGAAGAAGGAGGAGGAGTTAGAGACTAAAAAGGCTTGGAGAAGGAGGAGGAGGGGATCAAAATTAAAAAGGCTTGGAGGAGGAGGGGATCGAAACTAAAAAGGCTTGGAGGAGGAGGGGATCGAAACTAAAAAGGCTTGGAGGAGAAGGAGGGGATCGAGACTAAAAAGGCTTGGGGAAGAAGGAGGAGGGGATAGAGACTATAAAGGCTTGGGGTAGAAGGAGGAGGGGATCCAGACTAAAAAGGCCTGGGGAAGAAGGAGGAGCAGATAGAGACTAAAAAGGCTTGGAAAAGGAGGAGGAGGGGATTGAAACTAAAAAGGCTTGGAGAAGGAGGAGGAGGGGATCGAGACTAAAAAGGCTTGGAGAAGGAGGAGGCGGGGATTGAAACTAAAAAGGCTTGGAGAAGGAGGAGGAGGGGATCGAGACTAAAAAGGCTTGGGGATAGAGACTACAAAGGCTTGGGGAAAGAGTAGGAGGGGATTGAGACTAAAAAGGCTTGGAGGAAGAAGGAGGAAAAGGGGATCGAGACTACAAAGGCTTGGGGAAGGAGGAGGAGGAAAAAAGGAAAAAGGGAGAGAAGGATGTGGAGAAGGAGAAGAGATAACATCCAAAAACAAGGAATCTAGAGAAAGGTGCTGAGCCACAAAAGATCGAGAATTGATCTCCAGGTGCCCTCCTTCCTGGGAACAACAAACATTCTGGAATAAAAAACCCTTCCCTACCTGGGTTGTGGGTACAGCTTGAATGTTGCTCTAAGCCAAAACAGAATCAAGTACCTCTGGGATAAAGACAAGTTGTTCCCCAGGTGGATTGAGGGAGGCCCAAAAGGGAGGATAGGATTTCCAAACCATGAAATATCCCTAGCCGATAATAAACAGAATCCAAGAGTCTGTTGTGATTCTCAACCAGTGTAGAAGGGACACAGAAAGATGAAGGAATAAAGGGACCTGGCCAAGGGAAAGTAGAAGTAAATTGAAAGACACAATCTGGCTTGTCCTGAAAGAAAGGTTTCTGTAAAGTAGGAGTTTCAGTAGACTTAACAGGAAGCACAGGTTTAGTACCCTTTTCACCTTTAGGGAAAGGGTGATGCTGCCTGCGAATAAAACCAGCTTTAGAAAAGCAGTTCCTTTGTAACTTAGAAATAGGATAAATGAAAATATGTTTGGACTCCTTTAAGGCTTTGCCCTTATCTTGAAGACACTTGAAAAGGTCAGCAGCAGAACCAAACAGTGTTTTATTATCCAAAGGATCATCCAACAACTTGGTCTTATTGTCATCAGGGAGAGTGTGAAAACAAAGCCAGGAATAACGCCTCATAACAAAACCAAATGCAGCAGTTCAGGAAGAAGCATCAGCTGCACTTAAAATGGCGGACAACTTGAGGTGGAACCAGAGGTGTTCCACTCAAGAGTCAGGAAGATCAGAAATGACCTGAGAAAGAAGAGCCAAAACATACCTAGTCATAGGAGTCTGATGGTTAATAGCCCAAAAGTACAAGGTGGCAGCAGTATAAATCTTTTTGCCCAGCCTTTCCATGGCTCTACTATTCTTATCAGAAGGAATTAGCTTGTCAGAGGGCAAGTGCTTGTAGGGCTTGTCCGAAGTGACAGACACTACAGAAGGATCAGCATAAGGACATTTATACAAAAACTTACAGTAATCAGACACACTATAAAATCTGCCAGGTTTCTTAAGAACAGAGGACTAATAATCAGGAGCTATAAAGGTTGCAGAAAAGGTATCCAGAAGGGCAGCCAAACCAGGAGGAACAGAAGAAGGTTTGTGAGACTCCATCTAGATGGGCTCATAATACCTTTTTTGAATATCAGAAACCTAAGAACAGGCCCATTCAAAGAATCCCATTATATGGGTACCCCAAAAGAGAGTTCCTTCAAAGGAGAGTACGGGCTAATAGAACCCACCTCTTCTGAAAAATAATCCAAAGGGGAAGGGATTTGATAAGAGTAAGGTAAAGACTCTTTCCCCAAATCCTGATACTCAGAGGAATCCAGCTCCCTAGGTCTTTAAGAGGAGTGTCAGAGCAGGGAGGGGGGGCGAAGTAGGGACAGACACCCCCTGGTAAGGCTTCAAAGCCATTAAAGCACTAAGCAACCCATGCAAGAAAGTCACTTTGGCTATTTTTAGGGGCAGGGGAAATATGCTTGGTTTTCTGTTTCTTTTCTGTTGAACATACACTTGAAACATCTTAGAAGGGTACCATACTAAAATCTGTGGAATCCCCTCAGTCCCTCAGATACAGTCCACTGAGGTTCCCCTTCAGTTTCTGCAGCAGACATTTGTAAAGCCTCCAAAGACGTGTGAGAAGTTGGATCCACACCAGCCTCTGACTGGGTCATGGTAGAAAAATCTAAAACAACCACTGGATGATCCTTCAAGCTTTCACCAGCCTCAAGAGAAAGAGATGTCCGGGGGAGGCTGGACAGTAGCCATATCAGACTGAAGTCTTCTGTCCTTACAGCTGACCCTCGAGATAGGAAGACTCCGCCATAGCACCTCGTGACAACAGCTGAAGATGTCTGTAAGGGCAGACAACTACACAGGGTTTTAGGGACAAATGCTTAGCAAACAGAACACTGTGTATGGTCATGGGATGCACCCAAACAAGAGAGAAGCATTGGTTGTGACAATATTTATGAGGAATCTGCCTACCACATGGACATTTTCTCTTTCTGGATGACATGAAAGCAATCAATACTAAATAAAAGGTAAGAAGAAACCTGAATAGGGCACTTATCTGGAAAAAAAAAAAAAAAGCTCGGTAACCAGCACAGAAGAAAGGCATTCAGACTCACATTCAGTGATGGCACTCAGACTGATAGCACAGAAATTCTGAGTGTGTGCATCTGAAAGTCACCTTTATACCTTACACCTTGCACAGGGAGTGTACGTGTGACGTACGGTGCCTGTAACTACTATGGCTTTGGTACACTGGCCATATGTTGGGCTATCCCTGGCAAACAATTCCTCTGTTATAAAAATTCCAAAAGTAGTATGAAAGGACATCAATTGTTATGCACTCCTCAAGTGGTGTTATGGTTAGGTCTCAAAGAAGGGATGTTCCTTCAGTCTCAAATGTCCCTGAATATCTTGCCTCATATTTTCATCTGCAGACGTTTATTGACATCAGTATGTAAGTAAAGTACAGTTGTGTACACTTACCATAAATGTAGATGTTCGAGTGCATTCACTGTTGCAGTCATCACATTTGGGATATCTGCTTGCAGTAGCCCTCAGTCAGCCAGATTAACAAAGTCTTGGGTCCTGTGTCAGTTGCTGTCTCTTCTTCCGTGACGTCAGGTCATCAGGGGTATAAAAACATGCAGCTGACGCCATTACATCAGTTTTACTTGCCCCAGATGTCAGGTGACCCCTTAATATATATATATATATATATATATATATATATATATATATATATACATATACAATGTGATGTATACATATATATATGTGTATATATATATATATATATATATATATATATATATATATATATATATATACGCAAGGATATACCTCTCAATAAAAAAGCAAAGGGTAACCAGGACTGCAACAGTGAATACACTCGAACATATATATTTATGTTAAGAGTACACAACTGTACTATGTTCTTCGTGTTTCACTGCTGCAGTCATCACATTTGGGTAGATTCCCAAAGCTAAGGATGGGAGGAGGAATTTAGATAGCATAAGGACTAGCTATAAGACCCTGCAAGACTGCAGTGGCAAAGCCAGCTCTGGATTTAGAGAAAATTGGCAAATGGTAATGCTTGGTGAAAGTATGTGCATTACTCCAGGTAGCAGCTTCTAGGATGTCCCTGGTAGGGACACCTCTGAGAAAGGCTGTGGAGGTAGATGCAGCCCTGGTTGAATGGGGTCTGATCCCCTGTGGGATAGGTTTTCCATGATGCTTATAGCAGAAATGAATGCAGTGGCCTATCCATTTAAAAATGGTTTGCTTTGAAATAGCCTTCCCCTCTGCCCTTGCAGCAAATGCCACCAGCAGTTGTTCAGATTTCCTTTGAGGTTTAGTCCTGTCCAAGTAAAATCTAAGTTGTCTGTGCACATCTAAGGAGTGCAGTATCCATTCCCCTTTGTTCTGTGGATTAGGAAAGAAAGTTGGCAAATGAATGGACTGAGTAAGAGCCACACTGGATACCACCTTGGGCATGAAGGAGGGTTGGTTCTGAGGGACACCCTGTCTGCATGAAAGATGATGAAAGGCTCCACTGCCATAATGGCCTGTAATTCAGATATCATTCTTGCTGAAGTGATTGCTAAAAGGAAAGCTGTTTTCCAAGAAAGGAATTTTAAATCTGCACTAGCAGCTGGCTCGAAAGGATGTAGAGTGAATTTCTCCAAGACAACATTAAGGTCCCAGCCTGGAGTTGGGGCTCTCCTGGATGGTCTTAAATTTTTGGCCCCTTTGAGGAACTACTTGAGCAGTGGATGAGAGAAGAGGGGAGGTTCTGTGTTATAATGAGCCAAAATGGCTGAGGAGTGAATTTTGATGGAGGAAAAAGACAGGCCCTTGTGAAGCATCTCAGTTAAGTATTGTCAAATCTGAGGTAAATTGGGTGCTGCTGTGCTCATCCCTTGAGATTGGTTCCAGGCACAGAATCTTTTCCATTTTTCAGCATAAGATTTTCTAGTACTACGCCTCCTTGCCTCTAAAATGATATCCATCACTGGTTTACTGAGGGATGGTAAAGGAGAGATTAGGTAATTAGCCAGGCTTCTAGGTTCAGGGTTTGTAGCTGAGGGTGCAGAATCTGGTTCTCCTGCTGAGACAACAGGGTAGGGATCTGAGGCAGGTGCCATGGGGCCAAAAGTAACACACTGTGCAAGAGGGAATACCAGTGTTGGCGTGGCCAGTCTGGAGCAATCAATATCATCCTTGGTTTGTCCCGTTTGATCTTTAGTAGTACTTTGGAGAGGAGAGGCAGAGGAGGAAAGGCATAAATTGATATTTTTTTTCCAGCTGAAGGACAGAACATCGACTTTCCAAGCTTGTATGTGGGGAATCTTTGTGCAAAATTTGTCCAATTGGTAGTTCTGGGGGGAGGCAAGCGGGTCAACATCTGGGCTCCTCCATTTGTTTTTCAACATGTTGAAAATCTTTGGTTCCAGTTTCCACTCATGTGGGTCCATGAGGTTTCTGCTTAGTCCGTCTGCCAGTGTATTTAGTTTTCCTGGCAGGAATTGAGGTTGTAGATGCATTTGGTAGCTCAAGGCTGTGTTCCACAATGCCATGGCTAGTCTGCAGAGGGGGTAAGAATGTGTAGCCCCCTGCTTGTTTATGTACCACATAACAGAGGTGTTGTCCGTCTTTACCATTAATTGTCCTGGAAGAATGTGGTCCTTGAAGGCTGTCAGAGCATTCTGTACAGCTAACATTTCTTTTTGATTGATATGCAGGTGCATTTGGCTTGGGTTCCATTTTCCTGAATGCACTTCCCTGCCAGGTGAGCCCCCATGCATAGTCGGATGCGTCTGTTGTTAGGGTTTGGGGGCAGGGAGTAGAGTGAATGGTAGTCCCTTGTTTTGGTGGCAAACCTCTCCCCACCAAAGAAACTCTAGGCGTAGGTAAGGTAAGATCAGAATCATTGCTTCTAGATTCTGAGAATGTCAACACCATAAGCTTTTTAGATACCATTGTAGTTTCCTCATATGCAGTCTTGCATATGGAATTAGAAGAATGCAGGAGGCCATGAACCCCAAGGCTTGCAGTATTTGCCTTGCAGATAGCAGGGTTTTCATGGCCACTAGTTTGAAATAGGTTGTCAAATGAATTTTTTTCTCTGGCGTGAAGAAAGCCATCTGGTAAGTTGTATTCAAGCTTGCTCCCAGGAATATAATTTGTTGACAGGGTACCAGGTGTGATTTCTTTTCGTTTATGGTGTAACCCCAGACAGGTTAGCACCCTTTGTACAGGCCAGATGATTCAAAAGCATGTCCTGGCTTTCTGCCTGAATTAGACAATCGTCCAGGTATGAGTATATTTGAATATTTCTTTGCCTGCAAAATGCAATGACTGGAACTAGGCACTTTGTGAATACCCTAGGCGCAGTAGATAAGCCAAAGGGCAGTGCAGAGAACTGATAGTGCATGTAGCCTGCTTTGAAGCTTAGGCATCTTCTGCAAGATTCCCTGATTGGGATGTGCAGGTAGGCTTCCTTTAAACCTAGTGTTGCCAACCAGGCATCTTTGCCTAGCATAGGAAGCAACTGGTGAAGAGTCAGCATCTTGAATTTTGGAATCACCAAAAAGGTGTTTAGAGTAGACAGGTCCAAGATAGGATGTCATGAATTGTCTTTTCTGGGTACCAGGAAAAGTCTCGAGTAGAAACCTTGTCCCTTTTCTTCTTCTGGTACAGTTTGAATAGCCTTTATGATTAAAAGAGTGAGTACTTGCTTTTGAGCCTCTGCCCACTGATTTGGGGGTAGATCTGGCCAACCGTTTGGGGTTGGTAACATGTGGAAGTGAAATCTGTATCCTTGGGACACTATATTTAAAACCCATTTGTCCTGGGTAATGAGTTCTCAGTTCTTTGCATGAAGAGCAATCTTTCCCCCCAAAGGTGCAGTCAGTTGAGAAGAGCTTGGAAGTTTCAAAATGAAGTCACTGAGACGGTTTACCAGAGGGGGGAGTTTTACTACTCCCAGATTTGGAAGAGGGGGCCTGGGTGTTCTGCTGGATCTGGGTTTGGACTGAGAATGTCTGGAAGAGGCAGGAAAGGACCAATTCTTAGAAGGCCAATGCCTACTAAATCTTGGGGGTTGTACTTGTAACAGTTTGCATAGATTTAGCTTTTTCCTCCATCTTTTTAAGAACTTCTTTTGCCTTATTGCCAAAAAGGCAGTTCTGATTTAAGGGAGCATCCAGTAATTTAGCTTTAACATGATCTGGCAAGGACTGCTCCTTAAGCCAAGCATGCCTTCAAAGTACAGACCCAGTGACAGCAGCCCAGCAAGATGCCTCTAGTGAATCAAAGCCACATTGCAAAGTATGTTTTCCAACTTGCTCAGCAGAATGCATTAAATCCTGTAAATCCTTATTTTCAGCACAATCCGGGATCAACATAATTTTCTGTTTAAGCAATCCAATAATATGCTGCTGATACTTTAACATATGAAACTGGCAGTTTAAGGCCCTAATGGTCAAAGTTGCAGAAGTGTATACCTTCTTACCCCAGTTATCCAGCGCCCTGGAGTCTGTATCAGAGGGGGTAGGATTTTTGGCAGTGGTAGCTTTAATGCCCTTGGGACCCTGTGAAATGGTCTCAGGATCCGCAATAGGATTTTTGAAAAGGAACTTATGAGAGTCAGGAACCCTGTAATATCTATCTGGTTTTCTGGGAGCAGGAGGTAGAGAGTCAGGGGCCAAGCTAGATTCCGAAAAGGCATCATCAACAATGTCTAGTACAAGAGGGATAGCTAAAGGCCTGTGTTGGGGCAGGAGTAAGAAATCCCTAAGCCTCTTTGTAGAATCAGAGAAATCCTGACTTTCCCAACGGAAATGCTCCCTGAGAGTATGCAAGGTTTCACCAAAAGAGAAATCCTCGGGGGGGGGGGGCAGGGGGAATAGAGTCCTTAGCATCAGAATCCTCATAAGTAGATAAGGGTAAATCCTGGGCATCAGAAAAAACAGAAAATTCAGAATCCTGGTCAGAAGCATCATAAGCAAACTCAGTCCTAGGTCTCTTATAGGGGAAAGGTTGGCTTCCCCTGATTAAAGTAATAAGGTCTTCAGACATTATTATCATTTGTTTTTTAGGCATAGAAGCCTGACCATGCGGTCTGGGCATCTGTTTAATAGGCATGGATCGAGATTTAGGCCTTGAAGAAGAAGATGGCATCAGTTTAATATGCAAGTCGGTAGCTCTGAATACACCCTCAGAAGCCAGTGCCTGCACAGTGGCTCCGGACCCATCCAAGGTAGAGACATCCGCAGGTTCCACAACTGAAGCATCGTGTGGCATACCAGACTCTGAATGGGTCTCAGTAGAGGCCTAGGAATCTGAAGTAGCGGGTATCAGGGACTGAGAAAGCACCTCACTGAGTACCGGCAAACTGGCAAATGGCTTAGGAGAAGCGTCGGCAGCTTTGGACCTAGGTGGCCTGTCTCTGTCTTCATCTTTGCGTTTTTTCGGAATGTTGGTAGTTGGATGGCTTACCGAAGACATATCTGGATAATTGAACAGAGCACCAAAATATTTAGAAGCGAAAATATACCAATGCCGGATAGTTCGTGGTTTAAATAAGGAACAAAACCAACAGCGAGGTACGTCGTGGTCAGGGCCTAGGCAAAGAATACATTATGAATGAAAATCTTTATGAGGTATTTGCTTTCCACAAGAAATGCAATTATTTATTATTACCGACATCAGTTTAGAGCAAGAAAGTTTACCCAAAGGGGTACTTCGATTTTAGTTGAAGACTTCGGTTCTGAAACTCGAAAACGAAAATTTCAGGAGTCAGCCAACCAGCACTTGCGAACTGCTTCTGCTTCGAACATCGCAAGGCAAGAAAGACTGATGTTATGTGTCGGCTGCATGTTTTATAACCCTGACGTCACGGAAGAAGAGAGAGCAACCGACGTAGGACCCAAGACTTTGTTAATCAGGCCGACTGAGGGCTACTGCAAGCAGATAACCCAAATGTGATGACTGCAACAGTGAAACACGAAGAACATCTTATTTAACTACACATTAGAACAGTATATAAAAACTGTTCCTCACTTTTTCCTCCAATTATACTTACTTGCTGTCTATGGGTACAAGTGCTTTACTGGCTTTCAAAGCCCGTGAAACACTCTGTTCATTTTTGAGAATGGTAGTACACTGAAGTAGATAAAACTCCATGGACTACAAAAATTTATGATTGGGTCTCACCGATCCTAACTAATTATGTGTTCTCAACATGGATCCCAAGATTCACCTCTAGACAAGAGTCGCAACAAAAAGCGCAAGAAGTTAAAGGCAAAGGAAAATGAGCAAGGAAAAAAATTACCAACAAACATAAGAAAAGGAAAAGACGTGAAGTAAACAGCTACCAAGACAGTGGCATTTATGAGCCTTTCTTATTACCTGAGGGAATTAATACAGTATGTAGTGATACACACACAAATGTGGCTGAAAGGTTTTCAACAGAAAACACATACGAAACTAATGACATGTTTAACCTTGAAAAAAACACAGATTTTCCCCTGGCATATGTTAACTAAGAGTCTAACTTGGATATTGCAAGCAAATTTTGGTAATAAAGATGACAATTCTTCAAATGCTAAACTGGATAATTTAACAAATGTAAAGTAATCATAGCTTTAACTAGTGCTAATAATTTAGAGCTAACTCATACACAACCCAGAAGCCAAAAAAGAGCAAGAAATGTACGTAGTAGTGACACAACTGACTGGAAATCGGGTAAGAGGAGTTCGAGGTGGTAGCAACAGTATAGGCCATAATTTTGGAACAGTTTGGACAACATACTTATAATACAGGATAATGACCACACTGACGGACTGGCAAATAATGCTGGCAATATAACTAGTTGTAGGATTTTTAAAAAATGAGAATTTAAGTACCTTTTATCTGCACTTTTTTCAAATAATACAGCATTTTAATTGATTTGTGTTGCATTGAATATTAACTGAACTGGAAGTTTTGACTCTGTTTTTTCAGTTAGTTCCCCACCCACCCTTCCCGTTTTTGTTTTGATGTTAATCTTGGTGGCTTTGAAACTGCCCGCCCCTATTGTAAACTTGTGTTTGGATACTCCTTCTGGTCCCATCTCATTTGTCCACTCAACTGAGTGCAGTGAAATCATATTCTGATTTTAGGCACTCCTACTGTGTACAAGCAGAGCATTTGGGAAAGAAAAAACATTTTTTTAGGCTTGTTTCCTGCCTTTCCTGTAAGTGGTCTAGACTGTTTGTAGACTTCTGAGCCCCCAAGCCTTTCTGTGTTGGAGAGAAGCCTTTTAGCTTAATTTTGATTCTTAGAACTAGCCAGTTTTCTAGTTTCAGCACTCAAATCTGTTTCTTTGAACTCAGCACTTGTTCAGAACTCGTAAGCACCAAATGATTGTGTCTTTCGGCTTTTCCCGGTTAGGGGGTCGCCATAGCGGAACTCCGGTCCGCTAATTATTGGCAGTTGATTTTTACATACCAGCTTGCCAGGCCTGACGCACAACCTTCAACGAAGGTACACCCATTCACGCATGTCTCCATGCAGAAGACGCTCTAGCTGAGAATCGAACCGGACAGAGTCTTACTGTGAGGCGACAACGCTACCGCAGCACCACCACCGCGGTGATCATTGTAAGCACCAAATAAGCTGCAAATTACTACAGCACTCAACCTTCCTCACTTGTCTAGAGGAAAGCAGTTTTTAGTACTTAATAAATAAGCACCTATCCAGGCATGCCTAAGGGTCAGCTCCCGGTGATTTCTCCTGTCTACGTGATGAATCTGGGCATCTTGGGGCAATGCAGCAATTGTCTCATGTACACACACAACCCTCTCCTCCTACCACCCAACACTACAACCTGTGAGAGATGCACTTATATAGCCAAATTGGAAGCAAAGCTCTCTTCACCCAAGACTGGACTAGACAGTCAAAGAGGAGAAGGTAAACACTTGCACCACCACACTCAGCACATAGTCCCTCAAAACCTACACCACCAAAAAGTACAGTTTTGTACCTACCATAAATGTAGATGTTCAAGTGCTCATACAGCTGCAGTCATAACAGATGGGTTATCCTGCCATCAGGCGGGTCCTCGGTCGGCCGAATTCCAAAGTCTAGGTCCGTCGTCGTCGCTTCCTCCCTGATGTCAGTGCGGCAGGGGTATAAAAGAGGCAGCCGACGCAATTTTCTTCAGTTTTTCTTGCCCCAGATGTCAGGTGCCCCCAGAAGGAAGGCAAACATAATGTTATGCAAAGATGCAATGTTGATAAATCAAAAACAGTAGTTGCAAGCAAATACACCATAAAAGAATACCTCAATGAGGTTATATGAAAAGTGTTTGTCATAAGGCCTGTCCTAAGAGGGAATGGAGGGAGGGAAACCTGGACTGCAGCTGTATGAGCACTCAAACGTCTACATTTATGGTAGGTAGAAAACTGCACTATGTTCATCGTGCATACAGCTGCAGTCATAATAGATGGGTAGAATCCCAAAGCTAAGTAAGGGTGGTAGGCACTAAGTGGAACTAGGAGGGGCTAGGATGCCCTGCAGGACTGCTGTGGCAAAGCCCGCTCTAGATTTTGAGTATAGTGGGAGGTGATAGTGCTTGGAGAAAGTGTGCACTGAACTCCAGGTGGCTGCTTCCAAAATATCCTTGGTAGGGACCCCCCTGAGGAAGGCTGCAGAGGTAGCTGTGGCTCTGGTCGAGTGGGATCTGATGCATGCAGGCATGGTTTTTCCATGAAATGAGTAACAAAAGCGTATGCAGTGGGCTATCCATTTTGAAATTGTCTGTTTGGAAATAGCCTTTCCCTGAGCACCTGCAGCATAGGACACAAAGAGTTGCTCAGATTTCCTGAATGGCTTTGTTCTGTCCAAATAGTAACGAAGTTGTCTGTGAATGTCCAAGGAATGTAGTAGTCTTTCCCCTTTGTTTTGTGGATTAGGATAAAAGGTAGGTAAGTGAATAGTCTGATTCAAAGCTACACTGGATACTACCTTTGGCATAAAGGTAGGGTTGGTTCGTAAGGAAACTCTGTCCTGATGGAAAATGATGAATGGTTGCACAGCCATGAGGGCCTGTAGCTCCGAAACCCTGTGTGCTGAGGTGATAGCCAGAAGAAAGGCTGTTTTCCATGACAAGTACTGTAACTCTGTTGAAGAAGCTGGCTCGAAAGGAGGAAGAGTCAGCTTTTCCAATCTGATTGAGGTCCCAAGCAGGGACTGGTGGTTTCCTTGGGGTTTTATATTCTTTGCCCTCTGAGGAACTGCCTTAAGAGAGGGTGAGAGAATAAAGGAGGATCTGTGTTGTATTGTGCAGAAATGGCTGAAGCGTGGATCTTGATGGAGGAGAAGGAAAGTCCATTGTTTAACATCTCAGCTAGGTACTGTAAAATTTGAGGTATATTTATTACCCAAGGATTCTGTCCCTTTTCTTGATTCCAGGCACAAAATCGTTTCCATTTGGCGGAGTAGGCCTTTCTAGTAGAAGGTCTTCTGGCCTCCAAGATGACATTCTGCACCTCCTTGGAGAGGAGAAACTGTTGGGAAATCAAGGAATTCTCCATGCAGCTAGATTTAGAGTTTTGAGATTGCTGTGAAGGGTTTTGTAGTTGTGCTGGGACAGCAGAAGAGGGACTAGAGGTAGGATCCATGGTGGAGAATGTGTCAGGCTCTTCAGAAGCGGATACCAGTGTTGTCTTGGCCAGTCTGGGGCAATGAGAATCATTTTCGGCCTCTCTGCTCTGGCTTTTAATAGAACTTTGGGCAGCAGAGGAAGAGGTGGGAGGGCATAGACTGTCAATGTTGCCCAATTGAAGGAAAGTGAGTCCACTTTCCAGACCTGTGGATGGTAGGTCCTTGAACAACATTTTTACAACTGGCAATTTCTGTGGGTAGCAAAGAGATCTATGTCTGGCTGTCCCCATGCCTGAGTTACCTTTGTGAAAACTTGAGGATGCAACTTCCATTTGTGTGGTCGGTTACATTTCTGCTTAGGTTGTCTGCCAGTGTGTTTTCCTTCCCTGGCAGGAATTGTGCCTGCAGTTGAATTTGTAGTTCCAGTGCTGTGTTCCATAAGGTCATGGCTTGCCTGCACAGGGGGTAGGAATGAGTTCCCCCCTGTTTGTTTATGCACCACATCACTGTGGTGTTGTCTGTCCTTATCAATAGCTGGCCTGGATGTAGTAGGTCTTTGAAGGTCAAAATAGCCTTTTGCACGGCTAGCATTTCCTTTTGGTTGATGTGAAGGTGCTTCTCTTTTCGGGTCCATTTTCCCTGAATGCACTGATCTGTCATGTGTGCTCCCCAGGCGTAGTCTGAGGCATCTGTAGTGATGATTTGAGTTGCTTGAGGTACACAGAACGGAAGACCTGTGTTTCTCTGGCAAGCTTGAGTCCACCACAAAAATTCCTTTTGAAGGCATGGAATGAGTGGTATAATTGCTTCCAAGCTGTGGCTGTGTTGAGACCATAAGTTTTTCAGGTACCATTGAAGTTTCCCCATATGCAGCTTTGCACATGGGATTAGTAGGATGCAAGATGCCATGAATCCCAGAGCCTGCAGGACTTTCCTTGCAGTTAGCCTGGTGTAAGTTGCCATTTTTTTGAAGTATTGAGACAGTTGCCCTTGCTTGTCTGGCGTGAGGTAGGCCATCTGGGTGGTTGTATCCAAGCTGGCACCCAGGAAAATTATTTGTTGAGAGGGTATTAGTTTTGATTTCTTTTTGTTGACTGTGTATCCCAGGAAGTTCAACAGTTTTATTACAAACGCCAGGTGTTTCAGAAGTATGTCCTTGCTGTCCGCTTGGATCAGGCAGTCGTCCAAATATGGGTAGATTTGTATCCCTTGTAGTCTGCAGAAGGCGATTACTGATGCCAGCATTTCGTAAACACTCTGGGCGCAGTAGATAAGCCAAAGGGCAATGCAGAGAATTGGTAATGGGTTGAACCTGCAAGAAATCTGAGGTATCTTCTGCAATCTTGTCTGATAGGGACATGCAGGTATGCCTCCTTGAGGTCCAATGTTACCAGCCAAGACTCCTTGCCCAGCATGGGAAGAAGCTGCTGTAATGTGAGCATCTTGAATTTTGGCACCTGTAGATATGTGTTTAGGATGGATAGGTCTAAGATAGGTCTCCAATCTTTGTCTTTCCTTGGTACCAGGAGCAGTCTGGAATAAAACCCTTGACCTTGTTCTTTTGCAGGTACCTCTTGAATTGCTTTCATGTTCATGAGAGCTGAAACTTGTTTTTGTGCCTCTGCCCTTTGATGTTGTGGCAGGTTTGGCATGCCTCTCATTTTTGGAAGGGTGTGAAAGTGGAACCTGTAGCCTCTGTCTATAATGTCCAGAATCCATTTGTCTTTTGTAACAATATGCCAATTTTTTGAGAATAATGCCAGTTTTCCGCCCAAAGGTGCTGCCATTAAAGCTTTGCTTGGCAGGTGTAGGGGGAAGTCATTGTGTCTGTTTTCTAAAAGACTGTGATCTAGCTTCTCCACCTCTTGGGGTCGGTGCTTGCCACTGTCTGGCTCTGAAAGATCGTTGAGGTTGCCCTCTAACCCTTGGGTGCCTGTATCTGCCCCTTTAAAGGTCTGTCCGTGGCTGGAAAGGACCAATTTTTTGAAGGCCAGTTTCTGCTGAAGAGTGGAGGCTGTACCTGCAGGAAATCTTTCACTGTTTGCATTGATTTAGCGTTTTCCTCCATTTTCTTTAGCACCTCCTCAGCTTTAACACCAAACAATACATCTTTTTGAAGAGGTGCATCTAATAATTTAGCTTTGACATTATCTGGTAAGGTTTGCTCTTTGAGCCAAGCATGCCTACGTATAACAGAACCCGTAACAGCAGCTCTACATGAGGCCTCTAAAGCATCAAAACCGCACTGCAAGGTATGTTTACCCACTTGCTCTGCACCATGCAACAAATCCTGCAACTCTTTTAAATCTGGTTGGTCTGGTTGTGTCATCTTGCTTTTCAGCTGAGATATCAAAAACTGTTGATACTTTAACATATGGAACTGACAGTTTAATGCCCTCATGGTTAAAGTGGCCGAGGTGTACACCTTTTTCCCCCACCTTTCTAAAGCTCTGGAATCTCTCTCTGAAGGTAATGGTTTTTTAGCAGTAGAGGCCTTAATTCCCTTGGGATCCTGTGAAATTGTTTCTGGGTCAGCAGTATGGCTTTTATATAGAAACTGGTGAGAATCAGGAACCCAGTAATACCTGTCTGGTTTAACAGGAGCTGGAGGCAAAGAATCTGGAATAAGGCTGGCTTCTGTGTACACATCATCCAATATATCTAAAACAGGAGGGATAGCCAGAGGCCTATGCTGGGAGAGCAGAAGAAATTCCCTGAGCCTTTTCTTGGAATCGGAGTAATCTTGGCCTTCCCAGTGAAAGTGTTCCCTCAGTGCATGCAGGGTTTCCCCAAAAGAGAAGTCCTCAGGAGGGGAGACCGAGGGAATAGACTCCTCTGCATCAGAGTCTTCGAATGGAGAATAGGCATAATCCTGGTCCTCAGATAGTTCTGAGGTAATAGAGGCTTGATCTGAGGAAGGGTAGTCTTCCTCTAGTCTGGGCCTTTTGTCAGAGGGGGGATGAGAACCCCTGATAAGAGTAATCAAATCCTCAGCCATTTTAAGCATCTGTATTTTAGGTATGGTGCCTTGAGAGGGGGTCTGAGGAACCTGTTTTTTTGGTTTTCATGGCTGCTTTAGATTTAGTGAAGGCTTTAATAGAGAAGGAGGAAGGCCTGAAAACCCCTTGAGAAATGGCAGGCCTGTCTAAATTCTGAGTTTCCCCGCCAGGAGTGGCGTCGGAGTCTGTAGTAGGAATGGGGGCCGAGGAGCCTGTGACCTCTGGTACTGAAGACACCGGTAATGCATTGTCATCGGTACTCAGGGGCTGCGTAGGTGCCTCGCTGAGTACTGGAGAACCGGTAGTCGGCCTTAGCGTGGTTTCAGTAGGTGGCACGGACCTCGTATGTCTGTCCTTATCTTTGCATTTTTTGCTCAAAACTGGAGTCGGAGTATCCGACGACATAATATAATAAAATTTTTTGCCAAAAAAGTGAAGGGCGAACTCCGCCCAACACTTAATAGTGCGCTTATTGAATCTAGCACAAAAACGGCAGGCCGAGACGTCGTGGTCTGGGCCTAAGCAAGGTATACAGAAAGAGTGGAAATCCTTATGCGGTATTTGCTTCCCACATGAAATGCAATTATTAACTTTGTCTGACATCGGTCTGAGGCAAAAAAAGTTTCCCCAACGGGGTACTTAGCTTTCAAGAAGACTTCAGCTTAAATACTTTCGTAAATCTCAGGAGCTGGCCGACCGGCACTTGCGAACTGCTTCTGCTTCGGGCACCGCGCGGCAAGAAAAACTGAAGAAAATGGCGTCGGCTGCCTCTTTTATACCCCTGCCGCACAGACGTCGGGGAGGAAGCGACGACAACCGACGCCGGACCTAGACTTTGGAATTCGGCCGACCGAGGACCCGCCTGACGGCAGGATAACCCATCTGTTATGACTGCAGCTGTATGCACGATAAACATCACACACATAGAAAAACAAAACACGCACCTACATTCGCGTAGGCTCTCAATAAAAACCTGCCCAAGCATCAGGGACCTCCAAAGCAGAAACGCAAGCAAACTCCACCCCCAACACAACCCAAATGACACATAGCCCACAAACTCAGTGTGCCACGCAACCACAGCTCATAAGGCATTACAACGTACCAAACACTCTAGTCATAGGTGACTCTATAGTCAGGCACACTGATGTTCCACTCACCAGGCTAAACAATGAGAAAGTTACTGTCAGGTGCCAGGATCCATCACATAACACATGCACTCAGGTCACTCCACAATAAGTACAAATATGACACTGTCATTGTCCATGTTGGTGTGAATGACCTGAGACGTACCTCCCTGGACTACACAAAGAGAGACATGGAGGAGCTCTCTGATCTTGGAGCCCAGGCAGGTATGACCCTAGCCCTGAGTAGCATCCTGCCATCACTCAGAATGATACCACAGTACAATGACAAAATAATTGACTTAAACAATTGGCTAAGCTTCTGGTGTCATTTTAGGGGGATTCAGTATGTCTGCCTGGGATGACATGATTGACAGTCCACGATGCTTTGCCAGAGATGGCCTGCACCTGTCGCCCTTGGGGTTCCGGATACTGGCTAAGGCTCTTGCCACCCCATAGTGCCTTTTTAGGCAAGGTTCACATGACAAATTCACCACCGTAACAGGTACAAGCAAGCAAAATCTGAGGGTAATGCTACTCAACGTTAGAAGTCTAAACCTCATAATGCACTCACCCGAGGCACTCCTTAAAATGGAGAACAAAGACAGCTGTGCAGTGACAGAGACCTGGTTCAAAGCTCCAGAGAGCACCCCTGCATTACCAGGCTATAATTCATACCACACCTTTCGGCCACCTAACCCGGAACAAAGCACAAAAGGTTGAGGCGTGTCCATATTAATTAAGGATATCCACACCTCCAGGCTAGTTGCACAGCATAATGCATCAGAGATTATCCAAGTACAACTAACTCTGAGCAAAACCGCAATCCAAATTGTAGCTTGATACAGATCCCCCAAAATGCCCCAGGATTCGCACTCCTCATTTCTTGATACACTGGAAGTATTAGGGTACAACCCAACACCCTAATAATGGGCGATTTCAACTACCCCACCATTAACTGGGAAAACTACTCATGTACCAACTCTTTTGCTCAATGTTTTCTGGAATTCATAAATTCCAATGCCTTGGATCAACTTATTCACACCCCCACCAGGGGCAGCAATATCCTAGACCTGCTCATTACCAACATGGGCAACCGGTATTCCACACCAGAGGTCAATTCCTCGTTGGTCAGATCAGACCACAAGCTAATCACCCTAGACATCCACATCCCACCCCTACCCCCAATTAGGGAAACCACCGTAAAAAAATTCTCCAAAGCCAACTTCACACTTCTTAAGACAAAAGTGGCAAACTTCATGACATCCATGCAGACAATAGAGGTACGACTGCTGAATCCTACACAAATGTACTTTATAAGCACTTAAATGAGTGCATGGATCATGCTATCCCTAATAGAACCAAGATGCTATCCTCCATAAAAAGGCAGCCAATCTGGTGGTCCTCTGCCATAAACAAACTCTACATCAGAAGAAAGAAACTGTTGCAAAAAAATAAAAGAGTAAAATCCCATGACTGGAGGAACTCCCTGGTCAGCCTCAGTAAGAAGCTGAGATCCCTCATAAAATCCTCCAAAGCTAGTTACGAAAATAAAATTGCCACTGACTCTAAAGACAACCACAAAGCATTCTATAGCTATGTCAAGAATCTCAATGGCAACACTCACATCGGCTCTGAGTTACAGCACAATGGCACTAAATATACAGAACCAAATGATATTGCCAACATCCTGGCAGATAGGTTCAGTGCTAACTTTACCCCCCTCTCACCCCCTAGAGGGCCCATCTCTATACCGGAAGAATGCAAACTTCCTGTAATCATGGCTGCACAGGTAAAAAAAAAACACTCTCCAAAGCCAAGAAAGTAAAGTTTTGTACCTACCATAAATGTAGATGTTCGAGTGTTCACACTGCTGCAGTCATCACACTTGGGTTATCCTGCCGTCAGGCAGTCCCGCAGTCGGCCAGAGTTCCAAAGTCTTGGTCCGGCGTCGGTTGCTGTCGCTTCTTCCCTGACGTCAGTGCGCCAGGGGTATATAAGATGCATCCGATGCCATTTTCTTTAGTTTTTCTTGCCCCAGATGTCGGGTGCCCCCAATTGGTAGGCAATACATTTTGCTATATAAAAATATACATATGAAAACAACACAATACCTTCAGTCACAAGCAAATACACCACAGAGGTTGTATAGGATAGAAAGGAATAGATAAGTCCAGCTAGTTCAGAGGGGATGGAGGGAGGGTAACCTGGACTGCAGCAGTGAGAACACTCGAACATCTACATTTATGGTAGGTACAAAACTGTACTATGTTCATCGTGTTACACTGCTGTAGTCATCACACTTGGGTTGAATCCCAAAGCTAAGGATGGGTGGTGGAACTAAACAGGGTTTGGAGAGGCTAGTAGGCCCTGCAGAACTGCAGTGGCAAAGCCAGCTCTGGTTTTACAGTATAGAGGTAAGTGATAGCGCTTGGTGAAGGTGTGCACTGAACTCCAAGTTGCAGCCTCCAAAATATCCTTGGTTGGTACCCCTCCGAGGAAGGCTGTTGGTGTTGCTGTAGCCCTGGTGGAATAGGGCCTGATGTTACCAGGCACAGATTTCCCATGCTGTGTGTAGCAGAAACGGATACAATGTCCTATCCATTTTGAAATGGTCTGTTTTGAGATGGCTTTTCCTTGAGATCCTGCAGAATAAGATACAAAGAGCTGGTCAGATTTTCTGAAAGCCTTAGTTTTATCCAAGTAGTAACGTAATTGCCTGTGAATGTCCAAAGAGTGTAGGAGCCTTTCCCCTTTGTTCTGGGGGTTTGGATAAAAGGTGGGCAAATGAATGGTTTGGTTTAGGGCCACACTGGATACCACCTTTGGCATAAAGGAAGGGTTAGTTCGTAAAGAGACTCTATCTTGATGAAAAATAATGAAAGGCTCCACTGCCATTAGGGCCTGTAGTTCTGAGACTCTTCGTGCTGAAGTTATTGCTAGCAGCAGGGTAGTTTTCCATAACAGGAACTGTAGATCAGCTGTGAAAGCTGGTTCAAATGGTGGAAGTGTAAGGTTTTCCAAAACAAAGTTGAGATCCCAAGTTGGTGTTGGTGCTCTCCGGGGCGGTCTTATGTTCTTAGCCCCACTGAGGAACTGTCTTAGTAATGGATGTGAAAATATAGGAGGATCCGTGTTGTATTGAGCTGAAATAGCTGAGGCATGGATCTTAATAGAAAGTCCTTTGTGCAACATCTCAGTTAAATATTGAAGAATCTGAGGAATATTTGGGACAAGGGAATTTTGGCCTTTAGCCTGTTTCCAGGCGCAGAATCTTTTCCATTTGTCTGAATAGACTTTCCTGGTGCTGGGCCTCCTGGCCTCCAGAATGACGTCCATCACAGCTTTAGAGAGAAGTGTTGACTGGTTGTTTAGACAATTTGCCATGCAGCCAAACTTAAAAGTCTTGAGCTGGCTGTGTAGAATCTGATTGTTTTGCTGAGTGAGCAGGTGAGGAATTGTAGGTAAAATCCATGGTGGGCCTTGAGCCATGTTCCTTAGTATTGGATACCAGTGTTGGCGTGGCCAGTCTGGAGCAATGAGTATCATTTGTGGCCTCTCTAATCTGGCTTTCAGCAGCACCTTTTCCAGAAGAAGCAGTGGAGGAAAGGCATACACTGTCAATGTTTTCCAACTGAATGAGAGGGCGTCCACCTTCCAAGCTAGTGTGTGGTATTGTCCTTGTGCAGAATTTCCGTAGTTGGTAGTTTTTGGGGGAAAGTAAACAGATCTATGTCTGGGCTCTCCCATACTTGTGGATCTAGTTTCCACTTGTGAGGATCTATGATGTTTCTGCTTAGATCGTCTGCCAGTGTGTTTTTCTTTCCTGGCAGGAATTGTGCTTGTAGTTGAAATTGGTAGGTCAGTGCTGTGTTCCACAAGGTCATTGCTTGTCTGCATAGGGGGTAGGAGTGTGTGCCCCCCTGCTTGTTTATGTACCACATCACTGTGGTGTTGTCCATCTTTATTAGGAGTTGTCCTGGATGTAGGAGGTCCTTGAAAGCTGTTAGGGCATTTTGTACAGCTAGCATCTCTTTTTGATTGATATGTAGATGCCTTTGGTTTGCAGACCATTTGCCCTGAATACACTGTCCTGCCATGTGTGCTCCCCAGGCATAATCCGATGCATCTGTTGTTATAGTTTGCCTGGCTGTGGGTAAGGTAAAGGCTGACCCTTGTTGAGGTGACATGCCTGAGCCCACCACAGAAACTCCTGTTGAAGGCAGGGAATGAGTGGAATTATTGTTTCCAAGCTGTGGCTGTGTTGAGTCCATACGCTTTTCAGATACCATTGTAATTTCCTCATATGCAGTTTTGCAAATGGTATTAGTAGTATGCAAGATGCCATGAATCCCAAGGCCTGCAAAATTTTTCTTGCAGGGAGTTGGGTCTTTGTTGCCATCATTTTGAAGTATTGAGTCAGTTGTCCTTGCTCGTCTGGCGTGAGATAAGCCATCTGGGCCGTTGTATTTAAGCTGGCACCCAGGAATATGTCTTGTGAGGGCACTAGTTTTGACTTCTCTTTCGTTTACTGTGTACCCTAGGCAACTTAGTAGGTTTTTGACAAACGCCAGATGTTTTAATAGAATGTCCTTGCTTTCTGCTTGAATAAGGCAGTCGTCCAGGTATGGATATATTTGAATCCCTCTTTGTCTGCAGTATGCAATTACTGGTGCCAGGCATTTTGTGAAGACCCTGGGCACAGTAGATAAGCCAAAGGGCAGTGCAGAGAATTGGTAATGGGTTGAACCTGCAATAAATCGGAGGTATCTTCTGCAATTCTGTCTGATAGGGACATGCAGGTATGCCTCCTTGTGGTCCAACGTTACTAGCCAAGCCTTCTTGCCCAGCATGGGAAGAAGTTGCTGTAGTGTTAGCATCTTGAATTTGGGTACTTCCAGGTATGTGTTTAGAATTGAGAGGTCCAGAATGGGTCTCCAGGCTTTGTCCCTTCGGGGAACTAGAAACAGTTTTGAGTAAAATCCTTGTCCTTGCTCCTGTGTAGGAACCTGTTGAATGGCTCTCATGTCCATGAGAGCTGACATTTGCTTTTGAGACTCTGCACTTTGATTTGGTGGCAGGTTTGGCATTCCTTTTATCCTTGGCAAAGTGTGAAAGTGGAATCTGTATCCTTGAGATACAATATTTAGGACCCATTTGTCTTTTGTGATGATGTGCCAATTGTCTGCAAAAAGTGCTAGTTTTCCCCCCAAGGGAGTTGCCAGGAGGGTTTTGCTTGGTAGTCTGAGGGGTAAGTCATTGTGTTTGTCTTCTGGTAGTTTGAGACCTGTCTTCTCCTCCTTTTTGGGTTGTGGCACCCCATTGTCGAGGCTGGTAAGAGCCTTGTGGCTGGCCTCTGCCCCTTGGGCGTCTGTATCTGCCCCTCTGTGGTCTGGCAGAAGCTGGAAAGGACCACGTTTTGGTTGGCCAATTTCTGCTGAAACGAGGAGGTTGAACCTGTAAAAAATCCTTGACTGTCTCCATAGATTTTGCCTTATCCTCCATTTTCTTCTGCTTTTACACCAAATAAAACATCCTGCTGTAAGGGTGTATCCAATAACTTTGCTTTAACATGATCAAAGTTTGTTCTTTTAATCAAGCATGCCTACGTATGACAGACCCTGTCACTGCTGCTCTAAAAGAAGCTTCCAATTAATCAAATCCACATTGCAAAGTATGTTTTCCCACTTGTTCAGATGAATGCAACAAATCTTGCATTTCCTTGTAATCTGGCTGTTCTGTATGTGCGATAATTTTTTGTTTTAATTGAGACATCAGATATTGTTGATATTTCAGCATGTGAAACTGACAATTTAAGGCCCTCATAGCTAGAGTAGCTGAGGTATATACTTTCTTTCCCGATCTGTCTAGTGCTCTAGAATCCCTTTCAGAGGGCACAGGATTTTTAGCAATAGAGGCCTTAACCCCTTTGGGACCCTGGGAAATGGTTTCTGGGTCAGCAACAGGGCTTTTATACAGGAATTTGTGTGACTCAGGGACTCTGTAGTATCTGTCTGGTTTGGCTGGTGCAGGAGGTAGTGAATCTGGGTTAAGGCTAGATTCTGAATAAACATCATCCACAATGTCTAACACAGGTGGAATAACAAGTGGTCTGTGCTGGGGTAGTAAAAGGAACTCTTGGAGCCTTTTCTTAGAATCAGAGTAATCCTGGCCTTCCCAGTGGAAATGTTCCCTCATAGTATGTAAGGTTTCCCCAAAAGAGTGGTCTTCTGGGGGAGATGCAGAAGGGATAGACTCTTCAGCATCAGACTCTTCATAAGGGGGAAAGGAATATTCCTGTTCCTCAGAAGAGTCTGAGGAAATTGAAACCTGGTCAGAGGAAGCGTAGTCCTCCTCCTGCCTTGGCCTTTTATCAGGAGGGGGATGGGAACCCCTGATTAGGGTAATTAAGTCTTCAGCCATCTTAAGCATCTGTTTCTTAGGCATGGGGCCTTGTACTGGAGACTGCTGTACAGTCTTCTTTGTTTTTAAAGGAGTTTTCAGTTTTGCATAGGATTTAATAGTGAGTGTAGTCTGTCTGAAGACACCTTCTGCAACTGAAGGCGTTTCAACTGCACCGGAATCTCCTTCAGGCATGGAGTCGGAAGGGCCTAAAGGTAAAGGTTGCGGAGGCCTAGCAATCTCCGCTTGTGAATCGGATGTCGCCTGGGGTTCTAAATCAGCGGCCATCAGGGGCTGCGTAGGCACCTGACTGAAAACCGGAGAACTGACAACTGGCCTAGCAGAGGCTTCGGAGTCCGGTTTGGATCTCGTTTGCCTGTCCTTATCTTTGCGTTTTTTTATGCATTCCGGTCGTCGGTTGCTCCGACAGCATGGTATAATTAAATTTCCTACCAAAACAATGTCGGGTGAAATCAAACCGACATTTAATAGTTCGTTTATTAAACCTAGCACAAAACTGACAACCTGTGATGTCATGGTCTGGGCCTAGGCAAGGAATACAATAAGAATGAAAGTCCTTATGAGGTATTTGCTTCCCACAAGAAATGCAATTGTTAACTTTTTCTGACATCGGACTGAGGCAAGAAAAGGTTCCCCAATGGGGTACTTAGCTTTATGAAGACTTCGGTCTGAAATTCGATTTGAAAATCTCAGGAGTAGGCTGACCGGCACTTGCGAACTGCTTCTGCTTCAGGCACCGCGTGGCAAGAAAGACTGAAGAAAATGGCGTTGGATGCATCTTATATACCCCTGGCACACTGACGTCAGGGAAGAAGAGACAGCAACCGACGCCGGACCAAGACTTTGGAACTCTGGCCGACTGCGGGACTGCCTGACGGCAGGATAACCCAAGTGTGATGACTGCAGCAGTGTAACACGAACATCACAGCATCCATGGGACCTGACAATATCCCAGGCTGTGTTCTACATGAACTACAGAATGAACTGGCACCCTACCCAAGTACCATGTTCAATCATAGCCTCACCTCAGGCTTTGTGCACACTGAATGGCGCACGACAACGGTTGTCTCACTCCACAAAGGGGGAACCACGACAGACCCTGCGAACGTCCGCCCCATTAGCCTGACGAGCCTGGTCTGCAAGGCCATGGAACGTATCATCATGGAACTCATAAACAAAGACATTGGTAATCTCCAAACTCTGGACCCTATCCAGTTCGGATTTGTAAAAGGCAGATCATGTCTCCTAAACCTGAGTGACTTCTTTGAAGCAGTCACCAAAGCCATAGATGAGGGTTAGGTGGTTCACACAGCTTATCTAGATCTCACCAAGGCTTTCGACACCACCCCCCCCACTCTGGAATTATAGATAAACTCACTAAACTAGGTATAAATCCCTATGTCACAAGATGGGCTGCCAACTGGCTCACGGACAGAACCTACACTGTGAAAGTAGCAGACACCAAATCCAACTTCAGACCAGTGACAAGTGGAGTACCACAGGGTTCAGTCCTGGGTCCTCTCCTGTTTGGTATCTACTTCTCTGAAGTACAGGCTAACACAGAAGGTCTTTGGCTAACAAAGTTTGCAGATGACTGCAAACTAGGAGCCATAACCGAAACTCCTAATGAAGTGGACATACTACAAAAGGGTCTCACTGAGACAAGATGCCTGGTGTCAAAGCCATGGGTTGAAGCTCAATTCCAAAAAGTGTATTGTCATCCCCTTTGGTAAAAACTCTGTACCCATGAACTACCACATAGCTGGTAGTCTACTTAATGCCGAAAATGTGATGAGACCTTGGGACACAGGTGGACAGTAGTCTCTCCTTTGATAATCATATCGCCACAGTGGTCAGGAAATCCTTTTACGTGACTCACCTCATCACAAAAGGTATCTCATCCAGATAAAAAAGAGGTCATTGTTCCCCTCTACTCACCATTCACTATACCCGTTATAGAGTACAAAGCCCCTTTTGGTATGTACTTCACAAGACATCTACAACTGGAAAGGCCACAGATATACCTCACAAAGAGGATTACTGGCCTCAAACAGATGCCCTACGCAGACCGTCTCAAAAAACACCAGCTTTACTCCATCGCATATCGCCTACTCAGAGGCGATCTCTGCCTAACATACAAAGCTATGTCAAACCCAGAGCTGTTGGACATGCTCCACTTAAAGAAATCCCAATCCCTCTGCGCTACACGCTCTAGGGACCTAAACCTTGTCACCACAATAAACAGAACATGCTGGAGGGATAGATTCCTATCCCAGAGACTTTCCATACTCTGGAACAAACTACCTATCTATGTCAAACAGAGCTCCTCATTAGCACTCTTCAAGAAAAATCTTGATGATTGGATGGGAAATAGGAAATTCACCCTGGGGATCACATCTGTGGCTCTGCTCGACACGGGCACAGGAAAATAATTTTCTTGGATGGCGAAAGCCAGGGTATATTTTTGGCTAGGCTTATATAGGCCCTAGGGCCAATAGTCTAGTACCTACCCATGAAGGTACAACAGCAGAATGAAATTCTTCGGACAACATAGAGATCCTAATTTTAGAAGATTTGATATTAAAACCAGCAGTCTGACATCTAAAGTAAACTAAGGCATGGAAAACGCATGTTCTCTCGCCTTTCAGGCTTGAAATTAAGTGACAATATTAGTTTAGTTCTGCAAATGAAACAAGCATACCTAGGTATACACACATTGCTCATACAGGAATGAATGAATTAATGATTTACATAATACTCCACTTAATCATAGAAAACTTCAATTCTACAGACTAATGAAGTTCTGGAAAGGGCTTCTTTTGGTATAGTGCTCAGTGAAATCATCCTCTCTCCCAAATGGAATGTCTACTTACAAAGTAATGCAAGCATGTTTAACACCTGGTTTATCCAAGTATGTTTGGGCTACAATATTACTCCCTTACTTGGAGCAGTGTGACCACAACACTGGAATAGCTAGGAAAACCTTCAAAGCTATCAAAACTTTTTTTTAGAGGTTTTTAGATGGTCTTGTCTTAAGGGGCCAAACAGAACACGATGATGTGCCAATTTAATAAAACATTTTTCTGTAATGCTGGTAGTGTTAACCAAGTAATATAACTGACCTTGAAGATTACAAGACCATTGCTATCATGGAGACTTGAAACTTTGCAAGCTAATTTATTCAAGCCTTTGTCAAATACGAATTTCTCAGAAATAACAGAAGATGTGGTGGAGTAATTCTTGTTTCTTATAATTCGCTTACTACTACAATGTACTGCTGTTGGCAGTAAGGATAGCTTTATAACATTGTAGCCTTTCTATTAGTTCAACAGAATGCTGGAACTATCTGTCCAATTTCAATAACACCTTAAATTATGAGAATATTTTTTGATGGGAGATTGTAACAATCCTGATACAGACTGGCTGAACCATACAGCAATAAAAATAAGGTCTTAAACAAATGGTTAATGAAAATACTGGAAAAAAGTTAGTTGTTAGACATCATAGAGGTTTCAGCACCTTAAGGAACTGTATATAACATGAACCACTGTGCTGTTTAGAGTACAACTGCACTGAGTTTAACTTAACTAGAACTGTACCTGCAATCAACAAAATAAAACAATTTAATTATGATAATAATGTGCATTTTGGTTTAATCAGTCCTAACAACACTGATTAGTGAACAGAATTACTGGACACAAAAAGACACCTTGACTACATCATGCTAAAAATATTTTTACATCGTTGTGGGGAGAGCAGTTCTATTATAAAACAAGAACAAAAAGGGAAGGCTTCCATTCATACGGTACTAAGAATGAATTAAAATGCACAAAAAAAAAAGAGCTTTCGGAGTACACTAAAGATTTCCCAACAACACAAAGGGAAATGAACAAGACAGGACCCTGAAACACAAAATTATACAAGACTCAACTAAGAAAGAACCGTTTATGAACACTAACATTAAAAAAAGACTCAAACATATTGGTAATGATAGTAAAATACCAAATGAAGGGCTTTAACAATTCTTTAGGTGGAGACATCTTAACAATACGTAATAAATTCAACAAGTATTTAATTTCGGTCTGTAGCACTTTCTCTGATATAAGGTTTGAACCACAGATTCCAATAGGAAATGGATGCCCATACATAAAAAAGCAAGTCTGTTAAAGCAGCACCAAACACAAACAAAACAAATTCATCAGCTGGTCTAGATTACATACCAACCGTACTGCTGTACAACTTAAAAACACTCGTGCACCTATACTGAAAAACAGTTTTAACAGACTGCTATACTCTCACATAACACCTACATATAAAAATAGTTGTAGACATGAGGTAAAAAATTATAGGCAGCTTAGCCTAAGTTTAATTTTGGGCAAGGGTGTTGAGAGGCACCTGACTGATATAATGAATGATAAAAACAAAATGGCGCTACAAGATATTAATCAGCAAAGTTTTACAGATGGCAAATCATCACCAGCTAAATTCTATGACCAAATCACTATGGCAACTAATTTAGGTACTTTTCTGTTAATGGGGCAACAGTTTTTTGGGGGGCGTGGCTTTAATGTTCTCTTTGCTGTAACACTTTGTCTGCTCCTCCCATCGTTGTCCTACGTGAAGGAAATAGGGAGTGTGAGGACACTACGAAGAATTCAACAAATAATTGTTACCGTAATGTCTGCTTCCCGGTTTAGTAGTAACTAGCTCAATGGTATGCCCGCACCGAAGGGAGAGGCTGCAGCTTCTCAACCTAGCCAGAACGTTAAGGGAGAGGACAAGGCCTGCGTGTTGGGTTCAAGGTGAGCCCATAAAGTATAGAAAGGTCTCAGTGGCTGACCTAGGATGTCAGATGTGCAGATCATGTGTTTTCTTTAGTAATCATTACGGAAGAAGAGGAGGGACAAGTGCTTTCTGCACTGTTATTCGGTGTCTTCTTTAGTAAGTATCAGGAAATTTGTAAGGTTGTGATGGCAGTCCTGTCAGTATTAAAATATTCCGATCACAGTTTCCCCCTAGTTAGTAGTCTACTTAAAGTTATTCTGATAATAAAGTTGTGTTTTTAAATATCCCATGGTAAATCACGGGTTTGAGGTCATTTTTTTCTTTATTATGAGTATCAGATAATAGCGTTGTTGATCTTTGACAGTACAATGAATTAAACTAGCTGTATTACTTTGCTGTAGTTAATACACCTTTACCGTCATAGTTGTAAATGTTTTGCCTGTTATACTTCTTTCGTTGTTGGTATTGCAGTTTATAACAACTGTAAACTCATTTCGGTCCCTAATCTTATCAAGTTCTTATTGTGAGAAAATGCTAGGTGCTTTCCATATTTTGTATTTAAGACATTATCAGGCTACCGTAAAATTATGTTACTTTAAAAGGCTTGCGATATTACTGGTAAAGATGCAGGTGTGAAATTGTTGGAGAGTTGGGTAGACCATGTGATTCAGTAAGCAGCATTACTGTTGCTCGATCCGCAGACATGGCTCACACAATGACTAGCACTCTGACAGCATAGAGAACATTAAAACCACGCCCACAAAAAACTGTTGCCCTGTTAATGGAAAAGTACCCTAATTTTAAATTATCATCAGGTGTCATCTACTTAATCCTAGGTTAAAAAATAAAAACGTTGCTTCTATACTTTTTCCATCAATTCT
This sequence comes from Protopterus annectens, assembly GCF_019279795.1. Lineage (NCBI taxonomy): Eukaryota > Metazoa > Chordata > Ceratodontiformes > Protopteridae > Protopterus > Protopterus annectens. The sequence continues at coordinate 736,335,159 of NC_056751.1, read as the reverse complement.
AAAAACACTAATCGATGCAAAGGTTTATCCATGCATTATTAAGTAGATATTCCATTGTCTGACAGGGAGGACATGGGCTGCGGTAATCAACAGAACAATACCAAAGTATAAAATGGTTATTTCAGGAGTACCACAGGGTTAAATCCACTCTGTTTAACACTGCTTTTGTCTAGGGAATAGAAGCAAAACTAGGTTTTATCAGTATATATGCTGATGATCACAACCTATGTTTTACTATTACATTTGAGAAAGATTTTAATGTTATAAATAGGTACATGACTGATATTTCTAACAGGGCTGTGTTAACTGGTTTAATGCTTAGTGCTGACAAATGTAGCATAATGTACTTCAGTAAACCTTGCATAAAAACCTATACATCTGGGACTGAACATACTAAAGGATGATTCTTATTAAAAAAGATCTGGGAATTATTGTGTCTAATAATTTCCAGTGAGGACATGCTGATACCATAATACATGGTGTAACGAAACAACTGGATATAATAAGAAATCTAACGACAAGGGATATGCACTTCTTAACCTCACTATTTAACATTTATGTAACCCACTTTTAAAATACATCTTCCGTATTGATATGGTCGAAAAATTAAAGAAAACAGAGATGATGGGGAAGGATAGCATAACAGTTGAATTCTTTACCTCAGGGATATAAGGTACAGTGTCTGATTCTAACCCATGGTTAATGACTTGTAATAAGTCTGCAGACTGATAGGTTCATAGGCAAATACTAGGCTATGCCTATAATTAAAAAGGGTTGGGGGCTGACATAATGGTTAAGGTGTTTACTTCACATACACAAAGTGCAGGATTTGATTCCCACCTTTAAAGGAAACTGGCTGGGCTTAAAATGACCCACAAGGGCAGCTATCCTAAATTCTTACCTATGAACCTATAAACTTTTAGGTTTGGGGGTTGGCAAAATAGTTAAGATGTTTACCTCATAGACACAAGGTACAGGGTTTCATTTTCACCTTTGGTTGGAATATGGCTAGGCTTCAAATGGCCTGCATGGGCAGCTAGCCTAGTACTTCCTATAAATTTATGAAGATTTACAAAGAAAATTCATACTGAAATGAAACGTACAGAAACAGATGTAAGCATCTCAGCTTATATACTCTGCATTACTGTTACAACAGGGGAAAATATATACTTAGAAGACATTTCATGACTAAAGTGTCAGTAACCTCTAAACCTGTGGAAATATAAGATGGACTTAAGAAAGGACCATTTGAATTTTCATAAATACCACTAGCATGATATATTCGTATTTGGCTTTAGAAGTCTCAGTATTATGAAATACGCTCCCAAGAGGAACTGAGACATCTGAAATTCTGGGAATTAAAAAAAAAAAACAAGACATATGAGTATGCAATCTAATCTAGAGGTGAAGAAATCTGTGTTCCTTGATGATGTACGGACCTAACTACTGAAGTAGACCTTATGATCCAAGCAATAACACTTTTGCAGCTGACATCACAATGAAGCTTTCCTTCTAATCCTACCTAACATTACCACATTTACTCAAACAGTATCTCTGACTGGGCAAAATCCTGCTCCACTCTAATGCTGAATTTTATTTTAACTTTACAAATTATTCCAAAAACTTGTTTCTAATTGTAGACAGTCTACAGTTCAACTACTCAAAACAATCTGCACAATTTTCCCTTTTAAGGGAAAATCCCATCAGATTAATTTTGTACGTCTATGCACTAAAGTTTAAACGACGGCACTTGGATTCACAGTCTTCAAATTCAGACAAAGCTGCTTCAAGATTTACTTTTCCTGTGAGAACATTCCTGCCTCTACTTCAAATGTTATGAATGCATTACTTATGCAGTGTTGTGCGTCTGTGTGTGCCTAGATATATATATAATATTACAAATATATATACATACATACACACACAAACACAAAAGCACTAGCAGTCTGTACCTTCTGCACAGATTAACACCAAAATATCACATGTGAAATCGGCTCTGAATGAAGCCAACAGCCTTACTCTGCATATGAGAAGAGCATTCACCTACAATTATATTCTCACGCACAGACGTTATGCAAAGTATGCTGCAATTATAGGCAGAGGAAGCCCCATCATGTATAAGGATACGCACTGCAGCAACTTCATTTCATTTTAAGCTCTGCCCCCTCCTGTAAAGATACTTGGCCTCTTCAGCAGTCCCAACCCCCTCCTGTGCCGTAACTATCTTACCTTCTTTCTTGATACTCTTCTGCCATGACAGCTGCAAATACTCCACCCAGATTTCTTGTTGTCCTTTAACATAATTATAAGTACCCCTTCACTGATAACGCTGCATCTACAGACCACATGAGTCAGTGGACACACTTACGTGAACAAAACAGAATAAACAAGCTTCCTTACTAAGAGTTTGATTGTTGGCTCACAACAAAAAACATTTTTCCCCCACCCCCTCCAATTCATTCTTCCAAGCTCTTGACCTGCTCTACTCATAATGTTTTAGCTACATGATTCATTCCCATAGCTACACCTCTATTTTCTTTGTGGCTTGTTGACCCCAGAATCCCATTCTATTTGTTGGAAACTTTTCTAATTGCAGGACATGATAGTTTTCCCGTACAGCAGGTTTGCCCCCACAAGTTAAAGAATCTCTCCCTGTGACACTATATCCATTCAGTCTTCATACGTTCTCTCTTTAGTACATCCCCACTTCATCCCCAATTTCTGCATTAAGTGGTGAGGTATACAAGCATCTGTGTGAAAGATGCTTCACCCAGTTTAATAGAAAACAGCTTCCAAAAGACAGAAACATTCATCCAAAAAGAGTGCATTCTCCTATTTAAGTTATGACACCTTAAATTCATGGTTAGTTGCTCATCAGATGGCCAGTGGAAAAGACACACAGACGGTACTAACAATCACATACGTACCTTTTATGGGAATTTTACTCTTTTGCTGCCACATTATTTTGTACCATCAGAGGTTTATTTTAAGCTGAATCATTATTAAGGACCAGCATATCACTGCACACTCACAAGCCAAAGTGTTGCATTACTTTTTTAATGGAATCTGCTGATCTTCCTTGATGACTTGATAAAGTCAAGTTTGTAAAGATCTCTGTACACTTTTTTGTATTTTCCCCGGAGTCTTTTCTGGTTTATTCTACAGGCATCTGCTATGAGACTTCTGCTTAAGAGTGTATGTATGTGTATCTATCTGTCTGTCTGTAACCAGACAGATAGTTCCACTTGGTTGCTACCTGCTCTGTCTTGAGATCACAAAATGCAGATTTGAAAGGCCATGCAACCTTCTACATGGATCACACGTGTTCTAACTCCAGAACCAGACACTGCTCTTATTGCCAGCAGCTCCTCAACCAAATTCACACTTTCCAGGAAAACTACCGGTGGGCTGACTTGTCGATAAATGAAAGCAGACAACGGATAAAGGACAGATGGGAGTCTGATGGCGTCAGTAGCCATTGCACTTCTATGCAGAAATACAACATAACTGAAGAGGCAATCACGTCTAACTACCAAGAAGAATAAATCAAAACACTGAAGGTGCCGCAGTCCTTACGTCTGCAACAATGTCCTAAATATTAGTAATAATTGTGACACAAGTGGCCTTAAGAATATAAGCAAAGGCAGGTTGCTGCCTTGGGCAAGGAAAAGCACTAGCTGTGCTGTTAGTTGCTTTGGGTACAACTACAATCCGTATTTTCTCAGGGATTTATTTATATCAATCTCAGCCCAGTACTACAAGGAGGAGTTAATACTATTCAGTGGCACAACCCACTCTGCTACTAGCCAAGCCAATCTGGCACAGCATGGACATAATATGCACTCATCGGCAGAATAATCTGACCAAATTATTAACTTGTTTTAACTACAGCTCCATGTAAAAAGCGGTTACATAAACGGATGCTAAAATCTAATAGGTCCATCCCACCACACCAAAATTCATCCAAGCTGTTAAATCTCCATTATAATGAACACAAGCAATTGTAAATATTAAACCCACATGTGCAAAGTGCTGAAGTAACACAGCTGTGGAGAAAAGGAAGCAAATAGCATTATCATAAACCAACAACCCCCTTCCTCTGTGGTTATGTGGCTTCCCTAAAAGTAAACTCTACTTCTTGGAAGTCAAGGCTAACATTAAGGGCCTCTAACTCACTAAATTCGCAGATTACTGTAAAATGGGAGCCAATATAGACTCTCCCAAGACATCAACATCTTCAAGAGGGGTTTAAAATAGACAAATGACTGGTGCCAAATCCGTAGCCTAAACTCAATGCCAAAAAATGCATTATAATGCTCTTTGGGAAACAGCCAACCCAAGTTAATTACTTCACTAATAAAACACTCCTAAGAGTCAACCCAGTAGTAAGGGATCTGGGAACATAGGTAGACGGTAATCTGTTCTTTACGCAATATGTACCCAAGATAATAAGAAAATCATTCTATGTCTTCCAACTTATAGGTAAGGGTATGGTATCCAGCTCCAAGGACGTTACAGTACCACTCTACTCGGCCCTTATCAGACCTATCATTGAATACAATACCCCCTTTGGCATGCATCTAAACAGACACTTGCAACAGCTGGAGTGCCCACAAAGGTTTCTTCACCATGAGAACTCAGGGTATCAATGCCCTGTCCTACTACACTGATTGCCTGACTCTGTCTCTGTATTCAGTCTCCAAAAGGCTACTGAAAGGAGATTTTTGCCTGGCTTATAGAGCTTACCCAGACATACCCCTGATGGACCTACTGCACATGCACAAAGCAAACAGCACCAAAAACATCAGATCCAGGGATCTGAACTTCACTTGTGACATAAACAGAATGTACTGGAAAGACAGACGTGTCCCAAAGGACTATAGAATAGGCTCCCCATCCACGTAAAACAGAGTTCATCCCTGACCCTACTCAAACAAAACCTTGATGACTGAATGGGAAATCATAAATCTACCCTGGTCTGGCCCTCATATCCCTTATGGACAGAGATTATCAATAAGAAAAGTATTATCCTAACATCCCCCACCACAAATCCTTAGCTACCTACCCAACATGCCCCCCCCCCATACGATGCATGGCACCCAAATGGTTTTGGGTGCATGGCTAGGCTTGTAAGGACACTAGTGGTTCTTAGCCTAGTAACAACCTATGGACTTACTGTTGACTTAATGAAGTTAACTAATCAAACAATTTATACTTACTATATGACTATATTACTTCTCAATTGAAATTACTAAGCTTCTCAACATGTGTGTGTGTAATCAGCATTACTAAGAAAGAAAATAACAAAAAACGTCTCGAAAAAACGGGCCCATAAATACTGAAATAAAAGTTTACAAATAACCAAAACAACTAGAAAGAGCAACCAAAGAAAAAACTAAATTTATTCAGAAAAACAACATTAAGCGCTTTCGTCTAGAAGACTTCTTCGGACTAAATGCATCCTAAAACATCACGCATTTTATATATCAGCTAATTAAACATTTCTCACACATATTAAAAAAATAAATAATTAAATCAATTTAATTTAAATTTAAAGATATAGCTAGTTTTGCCTGTACTAATGCTTAAGCTTTCTTTTCTTGAAAAAAAAAAATAAAATCTCTTGTCATTTAACCCTGGAGGGTTGCTGGCATCTAATCTCACTTGCTGGCAATATTCCCTCCAGTCTAACTCATCTTCAATATCAAAACTATTTGCGAAATTAAAAACACTATCTAACACTAAAAACTTAGCGAAACCCTTACAACTAGCATTAGAATAATGCTTACCCCAAGCGTTGCTACTGTATTTTACCTCAACAGCATGTAAATGTTCATATATCCTTTTGTTCAACTCTCTTATCTTCCTGCCCACATAAGCAGGACAGGCTGAGCACATTATTAAATACAAAACAAATGTTGACTTACAAGAAAAACAGCCACGTACATAATTTTTTATCATTTACTACCAATCGATTGCATCTACTTTTAAAAAAATAACAATATTCACAATTATTACATTTATACAGCCCTTTAATCCATTTCCCTATATTTTTCTCACTCAAATTAGCTTGAAAAATATTCTTAAAACACTTCTCCCTCTTGTTTAGAAATATAGGTCCTTCCCCAACTACTTTTTTAATATCAGGGAAGCTGCTAAGTATCTTCCAGTTATCTTTCACAACTTCTTTTATATTTGTGACGTCTAAAGAATACTGCAGCAACATCTCAATTTTATAATCTACATTTCTTTTGCACTCTCTAGGAGTCCCAATTGTATCAGCTCTCATTTTCACAACCTCATCAAACTTCTGCTCAGCTAACATTTTGAGGTAGCTTCTAATTGAAAATTTTGAACAGAAAGCTTCCCCTTCTCTTAACAAATCTTCTTCTGTCAACTCACTAACACTCTCACCAACTGCCCCTTAACAATACTATCCTTCATATTTTTGGAGTGCATACTATTATAATCTAAACAAGTTTTTTTATAAATCTTTGTTTTTAACTTGTTGCCATCTTTTTTCAAACAGCTACAGGCAGGATTAACATACTGAAAAAATAATATTTTTTCTAAATTCCCTCTCCAAATAAACAAATCATCAATAAAATGTTCATAACAAACAATACAATTATAAAACTCTCTTGAAAATAAATTCCCTCCCCCAAGAAGTCATAAAAAAGTACAGTTTTATACCTACCATAAATGTAGATGTTCGAGTGCTAATACAGCTGCAATCATAACAGATGGGTTCTCCTGCCGTCAGGCGGGTCCTCGGTCGGCCGAATTCCAAAGTCTCGGTCCGGCGTCGGTTGTCGTCGCTTCTTCCCTGACGTCAGTGCGACAGGGGTATAAAAGAACCAGCCAACGCCATTTTCTTCAGTTTTTCTTGCCCCAGATGTTAGGTGCCCCCAGAAGGAAGGCAATACATAAATTTATGTAATAATGCAGTGCAATATAATCAAAATACAGTAGTTGCAAGCAAATACACCATAAATGAATACCCCAATCAGGTTGTATGAGGAGGTGTTAGCCAATAGGCCTGTCCCAAGAGGGGAAGGAGGGAGGGAAACCTGGACTGCAGCTGTATTAGCACTCTAACATCTACATTTATGGTAGGTACAAAACTGTACTATGTTCATCGTGCATACAGCTGCAGTCATAACAGATGGGTAGAATCCCAAAGCTAAGGGTGGTAGGCACTAGGTGGAACTAGGAGGAGCCAGGATGCCCTGCAAGACTGCAGTGGCAAAGCCTGCTCTAGTTTTGGAGTATAATGGTAGGTGGTAGTGCTTGGAGAAGGTATGCACAGAACTCCAAGTGGCTGCTTCCAAAATATCTTTGGTAGGAACTCCTCTGAGGAAAGCTGCAGAGGTAGCTGTGGCCCTTGTGGAGTGAGATCTGATGCCTGCAGGCACAGTTTTACTATGAAAAGAGTAACAAAAGCGTATGCAGTGGGCTATCCATTTTGAGATTGTCTGTTTGGAAATTGGCTTCCCTTGAGCTCCTATAGCATAGGACACAAAGAGTTGTTCTGATTTTCTGAAAGGCTTTGTTCTGCCCAAATAATAACACAGCTGTCTGTTATATTCTTAGCCCCTCTGAGGAACTGTCTTAAGAGGGGGTGAGAGAATAAAGGAGGATCAGTGTTGTATTCTGCAGAAATGGCTGAGGCATGGATTTTGATGGAGGAGAATGAAAGTCCACTGCTTAGCAGCTCAGCTAGATACTGTAATATTTGAGGTAAATTCAGTATTCCAGGATTCTGGCCCTTTTTCTCATTCCAGGCACAAAACCTTTTCCATTTTGCGGAGTAAGCTTTCCTAGTAGAAGGCCTTCTGGCCTCCAAAATGACATCCTGCACCTCCTTGGAGAGTAGGGTCTGTTGTGAAGTTAAGGAATCTTCCATGCGGCCAGATTGAGTGTTTTCAGCTGACTGTGAAGAGTTTTGAAGCTGTGCTGAGTCAGAAGAAGAGGCATTAGTGGTAGGGTTCATGGTGGGGAATGCGTCAGGCTCCTCAGGAGTGGGTACCAGTGCTGTCTTGGCCAGTCTGGAGCAATGAGAATCATCTTTGGTCTGTCTGCTCTGGTTTTTAATAGAACTTTGGGCAGCAGAGGAAGAGGTGGAAAGGCATAAACTGTCATTGTTGTCCAACTGAAAGAGAGAGCGCCCACTCTCCAGGCCTGTGGATGAAAAGTCCTTGAGCAGAATTTTGTCAATTGGTGATTTTTGTGGGAGGCAAAGAGATCTATGTCTGGCCTTCCCCATGCTTGAATTATCTCTGTAAAAACTTGAGGGTGCAACTTCCATTCGTGTGGGTCTGTCATATTTCTGCTTAGGTTGTCTGCCAGCGTGTTTTCCTTGCCTGGCAAGTACTGTGCTTGAAGTTCGATTTGTAATTCCAGCGCCATGTTCCAAAGTGACATGGCCAGCCTGCATAGGGGGTATGAATGGGTTCCTCCCTGTTTGTTTATGTACCACATTACTGTGGTGTTGTCTGTCCTTATCAATAGTTGACCTGGATGCCGAAGGTCTTTGAAAGCTATAATAGCATTTAGTACTGCTAGCATTTCCTTTTGATTGATGTGTAGGTGCTTTTCTTTTTGGGACCATTTGCCCTGAATGCACCGATCTGTCATGTGCGCCCCCCAGGCGTAGTCCGAGGCGTCTGTTGTGATGACTTGATTTGCTTGAAATGGGAGACCTGTGTTTCTTTGGCATGCTTGAGCCCACCACAGAAATTCCTTTTGAAGACATGGAATCAGTGGTATTATTGTTTCCAAAATGTGGCTGTGTTGAGACCATAGGTTTTTCAGGTACCATTGAAGTTTCCTCATATGCAGCTTTGCACATGGGATTAGTAGGATGCAAGATGCCATGAATCCCAGAGCCTGCAGGATTTTCCTTGCAGTCAGCCTGGTGCAATTTGCTAGTTTTCTGAAGTATTGAGTTAGTTGCCCCTGATTCTCTGGCGTGAGGTAGGCCATCTGGGTGTTTGTGTCCAAGCTGGCACCCAGGAAAATTATTTTTTGAGAGGGTATTAGCCTTGATTTATTTTTGTTGACTGTGTATCCTAGAGAATTCAACAACATTATTACAAAAGCCAGATGTTTCAGAAGTATGTGCTCGCTGTCCGCTTGGATCAGGCAGTCATCCAAATATGGGTATATTTGTATCTCTTGAAGTCTGCAGTAGGCAATTACTGATGCCAGGCATTTCGTGAATACTCTGGGTGCAGTAGATAAGCCAAAGGGCAATGCAGAGAATTGATAATGGGTTGAACCTGCAAGAAATCTGAGGTATCTTCTGCAGTCTTGTCTGATTGGGACATGCAGGTATGCCTCCTTGAGGTCCAATGTTACCAGCCAAGACTCCTTGCCCAGCATGGGAAGAAGCTGCTGTAATGTGAGCATCTTGAATTTTGGCACGAGTAAAAATGTGTTTAGGATGGATAGGTCCAAAATAGGTCTCCAATCTTTGCCCTTCCTTGGTACCAGGAATAGTCTGGAATAAAAACCTTGACCTTGTTCTTGTGTAGGTACCTCTTGAATAGCTTTCATGTCCATGAGATCTGAAATTTGTCTTTGTGCCTCTGCCCTTTGATTGTGTGGCAGGTTTGGCATGCCTCTCATTTGTGGAAGGGTGTGAAAATGGAATCTGTAGCCTCTGTTTATAATGTCCAGGATCCATTTGTCTTTTGTGACAATATGCCAATTTTTCAAAAATAATGCCAGTTTTCCACCTAAGGGTGCTGCCATTTGAGCCTTGCTTGGCATGCAAAGGGGAAAGTCATTGGGTTTGCTTTCTGAATGGCTGTGAACTATCCTCACCACCTCTTTGTGTAGGAGCTTGCCATTGTCTGCCTCTAAACGATCCTTGAGATTGCCCTCTGCCCCTCGGGCACCTGTATCTACCTCTTTGGGGTCTGTCCGTGGCTGGAAAGGACCAATTTTTGGAAGGCCAATTTCTACTGAAACGTGGAGGTTGTACCTGTAGGAAACCTTTCACTGTTTGCATTGATTTAGCCTTTTCCTCCATTTTCTTTACTACCTCCTCAGCTTTAACACCAAATAATACATCTTTTTGTAGAGGGGCATCTAGTAATTTAGCTTTGACATGATCTGGTAAGGTTTGCTCCTTGAGCCAGGCATGTCTACGTATGACTGATCCTGTAACAGCAGCTCTACATGAGGCCTCTAGAGCATCAAAACCACATTGCAAGGTATGTTTACCCACTTGTTCTGCACTATGCATCAAATCCTGCAACTCCTTCAAGTCTGGTTGTTCAGGTTGTGACATTTTGCTTCTCAACTGTGATAACAGAAACTGTTGGTACTTTAACATATGGAACTGGCAGTTTAATGCCCTCATGGTTAAGGTGGCCGAGGTGTATACCTTTTTTCCCCACCTTTCTAAAGCTCTGGAATCTCTCTCTGAAGGTAATGGATTTTTAGCAGTGGAGGCCTTAATTCCCTTGGGGCCCTGTGAGATAGTTTCTGGGTCAGCCGCATGGCTTTTGTATAAGAATTGGTGTGAGTCAGGAACCCGGTAGTACCTGTCAGGCTTGACTGGGGCTGGAGGTAAAGAGTCTGGGTTAAGGCAGGCCTCCGAATACACATCATCTAGTATGTCTAAGACAGGAGGTATAGCCAGAAGCCTGTGCTGAGGGAGCAAGAGAAAATCCCTAAGCCTTTTCTTGGAGTCTGAGTACTCTTGGCCTTCCCAGTGGAAGTGTTCCCTCAAGGTATGCAAGGTTTCCCCAAAAGAGTAATCCTCAGGGGGGGAGACAGAGGGAATGGACTCCTCTGCATCAGAATCTTCAAAAGGGGAATATGAATGTTCCTGTTCATCAGTGCTCTGAAATAATGGAGGCCTGGTCCGAGGAGCGGGATTCTTCCTCCACTCTGGGCCTTTTGTCCAGGGGGGGGGGGGGTTGAGAACCCCTGATAAGAGTAATCAAATCCTCAGCCATTTTAAGCATCTGTTTTTTAGGCATGGGGCCTGGAGAAGAGCCCTGTGTAGCTTGTCTCTTAGAATGCATGGCTGCTTTAGACTTAGTGAAAGCCTTGATGGACAAAGAAGAGGAAGGCCTTAGACACCTTGAGAGGTGGCAGACCTGTCTAAACACTGAGTTTCACCTCCTAGAGTGGCTTCGGTATTGGTAGTCGGGTTGTGGGCAGAGGAGCCTGCGACCTCGGGTACAGTAGACACCGCCAATGAAGTGTCGTCGGTAGTCAGTGGCTGCGTAGGTGCCTCACTGAGAACCGGACCACCTGTAATCGGCTTTGGCATGGTGTCGGTAGAAGCCACGGACCTCGTATGTTGGTCCTTATCTTTGCATCTTTTACTCAAAACTGGAGTCGGAGTATCCGACGACATAATGTAATTAAATTTTTTGCCAAAATAATGTTGGGTGAACTCCGCCCGATGCTTAATGGTGCGTCTGTTGAATGTAGCACAAAAACGACAGGCCGAGACGTCGTGGTCTGGGCCTAAGCAAGGAATGCAGAGGGAATGAAAATCCTTATGCGGTATTTGCTTCCCACATGAAATACAATTATTAACTTTGTCTGACATCGGTCTGAGGCAAGAAAAGTTTCCCCAACGGGGTACTTAGCTTTCAAGAAGACTTTGGTTGCAAAATTTTTGTAATTTCAGGAGCTGGCCGACCGGCACTTGCGAACTGCTTCTGCTTCGGGCACCGCGCGGCAAGAAAGACTGAAGAAAATGGCGTCGGCTGGTTCTTTTATACCCCTGTCGCACTGACATCAGGGAAGAAGCGACGACAACCGACGCCGGACCTAGACTTTGGAATTCGGCCGACCGAGGACCCGCCTGACGGCAGGAGAACCCATCTGTTATGACTGCAGCTGTATGCACGATGAACATCACTGGCATAACTCTGGGCCATGGCTACGCCATTAACCTGTTGGAAGAAGGATGAATTAAATTTAAAAAATATACAAGTTAAAATAACATCAAGAATTTCTATAATTAGACTAATCCTTTCTTTGGTAAATAATCTAGAGTATAAGAATTCAGTTCTTACAAAGTCCAGCCCCTATCTCATTAGGTACTACTGTATACAAGGACTGAATGCCCAAAGTCACTAAATAATCCATGTCCATTACTTCAGTTGCTTTTAACTCCTTAAAATCAAGTGTCCTTAACAAAAGGCAAGCTCCGGTCAACTACTTTTTGTAGCAGCTCATCTGTACAAATAGCCACTCCCTCCGTTTTACTTCCCCCACTTGCTACTATAGGCCTAAAAGGGGGTCAATCAAGCTTTTGTGCACTTTGGGAAAGCCAAAAGTAAGATTAATTTAGCGTATTTGTTAACCAAAAAATAAGCTTCATTGCTTAACACCCTCCCTTCACATAACCATTCTTCTACTACAGAGTCAATAAATCCATAGGCTTTCTTAATGTCTGCAAAGCAAACAAGAACTACAATGGTAGCTAAAGTCTCATGCATCTGGTCCTAATGGCTTGAATGGTATGATCACTACTGTTCCAATTTTAAAGTGGAAATCAACTATATTCTAATTACGTCTTTTTTTTTACTATTATAATTGGTCTTTGTGTGCCTTTAAGAACTAATTATGCTGAAATTATTTGAGTGAGGTTTTTGTATAAAAGAAAGATTTAGTATTGTGTGGTTTATCTGGTGAAGTCTCAGTGTATGTTAGGTAATGAAAGTGCTTACATTATTAAACTTTTATTTTAGTATTTGTGGAAGCGTTTTTTTCCGAGGCGTTCAGTGCTTTTTGTTATTTTCTGTCTTAGCGATGCTGACTGGAAGCGTCTTTTCTAGTGGTGGCATCATTTTCTTGTGGTTTTGGCTTTAAACAGTTTGGTACGGTTGTGTTTTTGTGGTTTCTGGTTTGATGTCTGTGTAGGTACCAAGAACAAGTGTGGTGATGGACTATCAGAAAATACATACATCAAACAGACACCACTTCCCTTTGTACTGTCTGCCAGTTCACTCTACTTTGCAATAAGTTTCTGACAACCAAAAATGCCAGGTACCACTCAGTAACAATTAAGCGTGGATGTACTCAGCATCATCTTCATCGGTAACAAGTAACCGCAGTACTCCTCTGTAGTTCAAGCAACCCCACTTGAAAAGGAAGTACGAATGGTCTGTTGCAATTGTCATTTTTACACCAGATTCTGAATTCTGCTAGTTTAATCCCCCAACAAGTTTGACAGCAGGCTGTGAGAATGTAGCACGGCTGTACTCACCTGGTAGTCAGGCTACAATGGGTTTCCAATAAGGACATGTACTGATTTCATTTAGAGGTGCAGCATGTAAGTAACATGTGTTTTGTCACCTTGTATCTATCTCAGACTGCCTAAAAATATGACCTGAATGTAAGATAGAGAGAGCTCTACATTCCTGGCCTTTCTTTATTATATACAGTCAGCAACTTCAAGTCTTGCACAATCCAAGGTAAAAGCAAGTCAGTGAAAAGTTTTTTATGGACTTGTGGCATGAATAAAATATTGACAAACTGCTAAAAAGTAGTAACAAAATAAAAAAAAAATCAAACTAACAGCAGTAATAAAATATTTTTACAAAATAAATTCAGAGTAGCACACCAGTGGTTTCATTACCCATCTTATCTGAGCCAACATCACAGGGCAAATCTGATACGAAAATTTTACAAGCTTTCAAAACTGACTATCCCCAATAGGTTAACTTTTGATTACAAAACACACAGCAATGTTTAACCTACTGGGATAAAACAGCTAAACACTGATGTACATATTTTGAAACAATAAGATCCTAAAAGGAAAATCTATGCAGTCTTCAATGCAGCCTATCTAAATAAGCACGTTACTGCAACACAGCAAAAAGTTATGTGTAGAAAACAAGATCCTAAACCCACCCTGACTGTGAGGCCTACTCAACCAGAAATTCTACTGGTCTGGTTACACATCTCTGACAAAAAATCTCTTGCATCATAAAGCTTATGCTTTACTGCTGTTTAGTGGAGACACAAATAACAAAAGTGACCGAAAGTCTCTGTCCCAATATAATAAAGTTGTCTGTAGACAAGAAAGACCCAAGAACAATCCAGCAAAAGGACAACAAAAATACTTCAACAAGCAAGAAAATGCCACATAGTTGGTTATGACTTCCATGAAATTAGCAGTACCTAAACACGGACGGTTTTCCAAATAGACAGGATCACCATGACAAGTTAATGAAGGAAAGTGCTACTTCTCTGTTCGAAGAGCAGACCCAAGGTCTACACTTTAGTCTCTGTGTTTTTGTTTCACAAAAATTATCTAAAAATACAATGGTTTAGATTTAGTAATTATTATTTTGCTGTTATTTGCAAGCACTCAGGTCTCTCAACAGCAGGTACAAATATGACTCAGTCATTGTCCACGCTGGTGTAAACGACCTGAGAGATACCTCCTGGACTACATGAAAAGAGACATTGAGGAGCTCTCTGATTATGTAGCCCAGGCAGGTATGACCCTGACCTTGAGCAGTATCCTACCTTCACCAAGAATGATGCCACAATACAGAGATAAGATCATGAGCTTTAACAATTGGCTTAAACTCTGGTGTCATTCAAAGGGGATCCAATGTCTGTCTGGCTGGGATGACATGCTGCACCTGTCACCCTGGGATTCCGGATATTGGCAAAGGCTCTTGCCACCCCATAGTGCCTTTTTAGGCAAGGCTCAAATTCTAAACCTACCACCCTAGAACACATGCTGCTCAATGCCAGAAGTCTAAATCTCAAAATGCGAGGCCCTTCTCAGTATGGAGAACATCGATGTCTGTGCAGTGACAGAAACCTGGTTCAAGGCTCCTGAGAGCACCCCAGCACTATCAGGTTTTACCTCTTATCATGCTGCGCCCCAAAATCGGACAATACCAAGAAAGGAGGGGGTATCCATATTCATCAAAGACACCCACACCTCAAGACTGGTGGCATGCATCGGAGACCATCCAGGTGCAATTAACCATAGGCAAGACTGCTCTGCAAATTGTAGCATGTTACAGGCCACCCTCACAAACTCAGGAACCTCACATGGCCTTCCTGAAAACACTAGAGGGATAAATGTATCACCAAACACCATCATACTAGGTGACTTCAATTACCCTAATATAGACTGGGAACACTACTCAAGCCCAAACACCCTGCCCAAAAGTTCCTGGAATTCATAAACTCAAATGCCATGGAACAACTAGTCACCATCCCCACAAGAGGAGAAAACATACTTGATCTCATCATCACGAACATGGGAGCACAATGTTCAACACCCCTCACTGGTGAGATCAGATCACAACTAATCTGGAGGTCCTCATCCCACCCCACCTGAAATAAAAAGACCACAGTAAAGAACTTCTCAGCCGCCTTCTCACACTTCTAAAGACTAGTGTGGTCTCCTTTAAGGCCCCGAGCCGATGGAAAACAGTACTCAAGCCGCTGAATCACTTACAAATGCCTTCTACCAGCACCTGCAGGACTGCATGGATAAGGCAATCCCAAGCAGAACAAAGACTCTTTGTACCAAAAGGCAAGCGTCCCTCTGGTGGACCCCAGCCAAAAACAAACTGTACAACAAAAGGAGGAAGCTACTACAAGATAGAGCAAAATCCTTAAAAGGTAAGACACCCTTGATCACTATAAGTAAAAACTAAGAGCTCTCATAAAATCATCCAAAGCAAATTTTGAGAGAAAAATAGCTAAAGACTCAAAAGACAATCATAAGGCCTTCTTTAGCTATGTTAGAAACCTGGGAGGAAACTCCCAGATATGCTCAGAACTAGTTCAAAATGATGTGAAGATTACTGATCTTACAGACATTGCCAACATACTGGCTGACAGGTTCAGTGCAAACAGATATCTATACCCCAAACATCTCCAACGCCCAAGTGAGAGCCCAGCAAAAAACACAGCATCCATGGGACCTGATGGTGTCCCCGCTGGTGCTCCAAACTACTCAAACGAGGATTAAACCCACAGCTAGGACAGCTGTTTAATCATAGTCTTACCTCTGGATACGCATCCAGGGTGGGCGACTGCAACTGTGGTCCCACTTCACCCTCCACCCCCATTAGCTTGACAAGCCTTATCTGCAAAGCCATGGAGAGGATCATAATGGACCTCATAAATAAAGACATAGGGAATTTGCAGACTTTGGATCCATCCCAGTTTGGCTTTGTCAAAGGCAGATCATGCCTTCTAAACTTGGTTGACTTTTTAAACAGTCACCAAAGCCATTGATGAGGGAAAGGCAGTCCATACAGCCTACCTCGATCTGGCGAAGGCCTTTGATACAATATCGGTATCATTGAAAAACTCATCAGCTTAAATGTTAACCCATACAACACAAGAAGGGTTGCAAACTGGCTGAGTGACAGAACCCACAGGTTTAGAGTTGCTTGTCAGACTCAAAGCCTGTCACAAGTGGTGTACCACAGGGCTCAGTCCTGGGCCCACTCTTGTTTGGCATCTACTTTTCCAAGTAAGCAAGCACAGGAGGGTTATGGCTGACAAAGTTTGCAGATGACTGCAAACTGGGCGCCATAGAGAAAACACATCTGACACAGATATCCTTCAGAAGGGTCTCACAGAAACGGATAACTGGTGCCAGAGCCATGGCCTAAAGTTAAATGCCAAAAATGCATAGTCATACCCTTCGGAAAAACAAGGTTACCAAATAGGTGGCAATCCACTGAGTACAGAAGAAGTTATCAGGGACCTGGGGACCCAGGTTGATAGTAGTCTGTCATTCGACACCCATGTAGCTAAAGTAGTTAGGAAGACCTTCTACATTGCCCACCTTATCATGAAGGGATTCTCATCTAGATCAAGGGAGGTTATAGTCTCCTATACTCATCACTCATCAGACCAATGATTGAGTACAATGCCCCATTCGAATGTATCTGACCCGACACTTGCAGCAGCTGGAAAGGCCACAAAAGTTCCTCACAAACATCTGTCCTATGCTGCCCGACTGAAAGAACTCCAGCTCTATTCAGTCGCCACCGCTTGCTCAGAGGTGACCTTTGCCTAACATACAAGGCCATGTCAAACCCAGATTTGATGAATATGCTTCACCTCAAAAATCTAGATCCGTCAGAGCCACAAGGGCGGAGACTTAAACCTCGACACGGGCTATTAATAGGGCGTGCTGGAGGGATAGATTCATCACCCAAAGACTCCCTATGCTGTGGAATAAAATCCGTATATGTGAGGCAGAGCATGGCCTTGTTCAAGAGAAATCTTGACCAATGGATGGGAGATCGCAGATATACCCCAGGGATTACCCTCAGTGTCACTGCTCAACAGAGGCACAGCAAAATAATGGGTATAGTTCCCCATACTAAAGGGGTGGCGTAAGCCACAAAACTATGGGCTAGGCTTGTAAATGCCCTCGGGCAGATAGCCTAGTATGAACCTATGAACCTATGAACTACAAAACAATGCATACACTTGAAAAAATGAAGAGGAGTATGGTGCAGTTTTGATAAAAAATATGTTCTTTTTATTTGTTTATATATTTTTTTAGACAACTATTATAAACAAAAACCTGTCACTGGCCTACACAAGAGAGCAGGCAAAAAGAAACACTACACAACATACAGTCTTGCTCAGCATGCATAATGGAAGCACTCTTCCTGCCGTCTTGATGAATGAGTGTGCACATTGAAGTAACACAAGAAGTCTCCTGCTCTCTGTTTACTATACTCAGCTCTTGCATAGTGGCTTATTACAGCAGGACTGACAAAACATGCACCAAACAATACAGACATTTCAGTAAACATCAATTATAACCCAGAAGACTGAATGACCTCTGAAACAAATGCCTGATCTTTTTAGCAGGGAACACTGTTTACTTGTCTGTAAGCGGCAGTCAGTTTAGCCCGGCTGTCCAACTTCTGTACTTTCTGGAAGTTACTCAGTTCTTTTAACACAGGCAGAGCTGTGGTACATACAGAGTAATTTTTCCACCCACTGATGAGGGTTTTCACTTAAATATGAAAGGCAGACCAAAATTACCATATCCGTTAGGAAAGTTCAGCTGTAGCTGCCAAGTCTGTATTCCAGCTAGTAAAAGGAAGGAGTCAGAGCTTCCAGGAATGTCCTGTTTCACTGCACAACAAAATTAAACACCTACCTAGCTGCCAAATGCACAAAAAGTAAAAATGGGACACATCCACTGATATGGGGGAGGTTTCGAATCACATCTCTGTCCAACCACAAAGTACAGCAGATGGAAGGCAGAACAATGTACAGAACTGGAGTATTTACTGCTGCTAAGTGTTGTTAGTGCTTGCTGTAAGGCTGTGCGCCAGCAGCACAAGGAGTCATATAACATCTGGAGGCAAAGTGAAACTACAGGCCAGTCGTAACGTCACGTAAAGACTGCCTGAGATTTCTTCTCACATTTAGGAATGCAGCCACTTTTCTCACACCCCCCCACAAACACACACACACACACATTTTCATTACATTTCTAACTCTACATGAGGAAACTAACCTGCTGTTCAGCTTTTTGCCTACTTTGGAGAACTCCTTTGTTGGGTCTCTTTTTTTCAGGGTGGGGGTGGAGGCCTTTTAAGCATCTTGTCACTGAAAGTACGAACTTCAGCCCTGCTGTTGATATTGTGTAGCAGTAGTGCGCTTACTGGACATTAGCCACTGGTTCTCTGTCATCTGGTCACACTGAGATGTGACACCACGACTCCATGTAAAAATGAGAAAAGCGGTTGTTGACTGCAACAACTGGATCTTGAGTGAGACAGCTAATTGATTTAAGTGTTCTGACCAGAAGATTTCATACTATTTGGACTGCAGTTTAAATCTGCTTTATTTTTTTTCTTATTTTAGTACTGTAACCATGTTAGTTAGCATTTAGAAGTCTACATCGGCTACTTTCTAACACTGCCTGTAAAACGATTTTGTTAAAACCTGCCCAGCATAGGTTTTATATACGGACTTGTCCATTAAAAAAATCACACACCAGTAGTTTTTTTTTTCCTTCTCTGATCTTAATTCTGTATTATGTTGTTAATGTCATAATTACTTCATCACTTTACATTAATTAAGCACTTCAACTCCTGTACACTGATTTGTGGGTATCAGGCACTAGACAAATATATAAATCAGGAAATTACTCAAAATCATTAGCAATTTTGGAGGGAAAAAAGTAATGTTTGTCGTATTGGTAAGACAAGCCTTTCTTTTTGTTTTTAACTTCTCTAACAGGATTTCTTGTGAACTTGAGCAGATTTATTAACTAATTAACAATAAACACAGCTGTTTAAGGGAATAAAAAAATGACTGTACTGACTGACGTTTTTGGAAACTATGGACTGTGTGCATCTCTCGTTTGGGTTAGATTTTTACTTAAATGCACATCTTGACACAAAATGTCTGTTCTGGTAGCATGTCTGAACTGCGGACAATCTAGTCTAGTACTATGCAATGACTATGGGCATCTCACACACAAAAAAAGAAAAAAATGATACAGCATAAAATACATGGTACTAAGAATGAGGTAGCCAGGTGACGTAGTTAAAATGAGTGTGCACATTGAAGTAACACAACTACCACTATATCCCATCCCACCCCACCCCCAACTCCCCTTACAGCCTGCCTGCCTAGTGTTTAATTAATCACAACTAATGTTTGGCATTTAGCTCAGAAAAGGGTTGGGTACCTTTGCACTGAATGTAAATTTAGGATTTCTACCTCACCTTTGCAGCTATCCCCTTGATTAACTGTTGCACATGGTTGTACTTCACTCACCTAACTGCAAGTCATTCTTGAGACCCCCACCCCCACCCCCAAGTTCTGGACCTTCTCTTTGACTCTACATACCAGATCTTCCCAGTCTGCAAACAAAAGGGCCTCTGACACAGCAGGATCTACTGGTTAACACATGTAATACACAACTACATCGATACACAATATGACTTTATATCATGAAATGTTTTATACAAATATAATACTCGACTACATCAATACACAATCTTCTTCTTTCGGCTTTTTCCCGGTTAGGGGTCGCCACAGCGGATCACCCTGTCTGCTCATGATTGGGAGTGGAGTTTTACAGTGTCAAGTTGCCAGCCCGGCGCCCAACCTTCCACAGAAGGCACAGACATGCACACACTCACACCTAGGGCCAATTTAGAGTGTCCAGTCCACCTGCAGCATGTCTCTGAGATGTGGGAGGAAACCGGATATGACGTTTATATCATGAAATGTTTTATACAAATGACAAATGTAACATACGGCTACATCAATGCATGATATGACGTTTATATCATGAAATGTTTTATACAAATGTAACATACGGCTACATCAATGCATGATATGACGTTTACATTATGAAATGTTTTATATACACCAATGAGAACAAAAATTGTTTTACTTACTTTTCCCCCATTTTAGTCTTTCTACTACATTGGACATGTGCTGGTTGAAGGCTAAATTACTGTCTACATGAGTTCCCAGATTCCTGATTAGTGGATCAACTTTTAAGGGTGTTTATCGATGATGTAGTTACCTGGGTTGGGAGACTTCTCAAAAGGTACTAAAATGCATTTCTTGGTATTGAGTTTTAAACCATGGTTTGGCACCAAGTGTTTGCCTGAATTAGACCTTCCTGAATAGTGTTCTCATCTTGGGGGGGGGTCAATGACGGCTCCCAGCCGGCAATCATGTGCGAACTTGGTCAGCCAAAGGCCTTTGACATTGGCTTTGACATCTAAGAAGTAGACCTTATCTTAGTGAACTTTCAAAGAAGTCCACCAGAGCCACCAAGTATGACCTTCCTTTGACAAAGTTAACTGGGATGGATCCAGTGTCTGGAAGTCTCCTATGTCCTTGCAGATAATTCTTTCCATGGCTTTGCAAATAAAATTAGTCAGATTAATGGGTCTGTTAGTTCCCAGGATCTGCTGAAGGTCCTCCCTTATAGGTTCATAGGTATGTACTAGGCTATCGGCCCAGGGGCCTAGGTAAGCTTAGCCAACAAGGTTCTCTACCTTATGCTACCCAAGAAAGTTAATTTCCTGTGCCCCTGTTGAGCAGAGCCTTAGAAGTGATCTCCGGGATGTATTTCCTATTTCCCATCCACTCATCAAGATTTTTCTTGAAGAGTGGAAACAATTGTTATATAGTGGAACTACATGTTTAAAGTATTATATTATTAATAGATAGTGTAACTCCTTGACTTCAAATAGGGAAAAATGGATATACTATCATTAATACCTGGGTATTGGGTAGCGTTTAATCTTATTTGCCAAGCAGTTTCCAACATGTCAACCTTCAACTTGTCATCACCACCTTGTATGTCGGGCGTAACTCGACCCAACACAAGGAAAATAAACTTTTTAAAGTTTGGACAAACTATGGTGTGTATATACAGGGCATTGAGGGTGTCCTTATTTCTAATAGCTCTAAGATGTTCTGCAATTCTTTCTTTAAGTTTCCTCACAGTCTTTCCCACATAAAAAGCCAGGCATGATGTACAACTAGCTAGATATACTACCATTCTTGAGTTGCAACAACATCTTCCTGGACAGGGAACAGACCTATTATAACCTGCAATCACTACATAAGGCCCCTCATTGATGTATCAATACTGCAAAGTTTTACAGCAGCTAGTTGGGAGTCAAGTGGCAATACCTACAGATATAGCTGAATTCAGTACTGTGTAAACATTAAAGTTAGTAGAATTAGTACCGTTTACCACAATCTGCCCATTTTCTGTAAACACTCTTGCTTTCTCCAATTTTTAATACATTTCCCTCCTGCCACAGTCTTATCAGGGTCATCTCTTTTGGCTGGTAGGTCTGAATCTTTATTAATACAGGTCTTGGCTGCTTTTTCATGACCAGGTTTGCAGCATACACACAATGTGCTGTTTCAATTAAATGCTGCTGTGAACACAAGTCCAGTTGCGTACCTGTGCTTTCATAAAATTAATACAGTTTGTTCTTTCCAGTTTCTCTGGTACAACAAAAAAATCTCAGTTTTTCTCTGCATGCTCTTTCTTCTAACTCTACCATTTTTTTTTGGGGGGGGGGGGCTCTTCTTGAGAAGTCTAGTATTCAGTCAGCATTTTCTTAACTTCAGTCTCTAAATTTTGCAGTTTTACCAGTTCATCTGAAGACCTAGTTAAAGCTTCTTGTACTTTTCCAGCCTTTGCTATTTGAGTTTAAATCACCTCTCAGTGCATTTGATTTACTTAACCTCTAAAACACTGGAGAACCATCTACAGTACCAAAGATGAAGCTTCAACTGCTTTTTGCTGTAGGATTCCTCCCAGAAAGTGTTTTCTCTTCAACATTTTCTGGCTGATTTTCTTTCAAGTTCTTTAACTTTCTTCTTTGTTGGCAACCAGGCAGTGTACTTGCTAGCCAGTAACTGAATTTTACTCAAGATGGCACTATTACTGGCTCTTCTTTCACCCTGGGAAAGCTGAAATTAAGCTGTTGATAAGTGTGCAGCCATCTTGGAAGACCTCATATTTATTTATCATCATCAGGCAAACCCACTAGGCACATGTAACTTTTTCAGGGGTAACCCAGAACACTGCTTGGACTGTCTCTTGTAGTCAACTATGAATATGACAGATGTTAGTGAAGACACCTCTGTCTGCATGATCATTTATCTGTAGGATCATCTCTGATGGTATACAAGTTTCTATTTTGGATCTGTGTTTTTATAAGTTTACCCTGTTTTTTGTGGTTATCTGTAGGATCTTTGCCTGTTCCTTATATTCAACAATGAAGTTGCATTTAGCACTGGGATCTCGCATCCATCTGTGGTGTAAATTACTTTCATAACAATCAGTAAAGCCTGAAGCCAAGAATGTTTCAACATCTTTTTTACAGTACTCATCTATTTCAATTCTTGCTCCATTTTGTATTTTAATTTTTTCTTTCACCACTTCCAACTGCTGCAGCACAGGGATTTCTAACTTGGGGGACTTTCACCGGCTTTTCTGTTTCAGTTTCTTGCTACAGACTGCTCCCCTAATACAGTTCTCACTTTCTTCATGGAGTGTTTTTTAAAAGAGAACTCCACCTAAATGTCAAGTTTTTTTCCCCTTCCAAAGAGTGGGTTCCCTTCCTTATAATCAAAGACTAAAAATGTCACATACAGAAAAAAAAAATTAATAATTACTCCATTCATTTTGCACTTGAATTTGTTTGTTTGCCGCTTGTAAAATCTTGCATTTCTGCCCTGTCTGACTTCATCTGTTACATCATAAAGACTGGGTGGGGGCCAGGGTAAGTAAGTCACTGATTCTAACTACAAATCCATTTAAAATGACTCAAGCAAGGATACTTAAATGTGCCTTACTGGTCACAGACTATAAGCATTGCATCTCACATATAAAGCATGGAGCTACAGTTTTGAGTCTAAACAAATGCAAAAGTTTCAAGCTAAGTTTTCGGATGTGAATGAACAAGAAAACTCCTCTCACATATTAACTTTTCATCCTTAACACAAATTAGTAGTCCCTCCCCTTTAATCAAACTATAGTAGTGTCACAATTTTCACCTTACTCTCCCTGCTTTCTGTTAGCATTTCATTTTGTATTTTCTATGCTGTGTTTTTTAAAGTGCATGTTGTCTTACTTTGGTATTTGTTACACTTGTTCTGCATTACATAAAGCATTTGTTTTTGGCAAGTGAATCAGTTGGGGAATGGATAATTAACAAAGACGCATTCTAACTAGTGTTAAAATGTAAGTGCAACACAAGCAGGTTCAGTCTAAGTAACACCTATTAATCAAAAGGATTAGATTTCTCATACTCTGAAAATGAGCTACAATTATTAGTTTGAAAAAAAAAAAAGCAACTAACTTGAGCTAATTTTAAAAGCCTAACATACAAAAATTCCTTAAATGTTACACTGGAGATGGCAACTAATAAATGTCTAAGGAAGTAAAGTGATGAAAAAGATAGACTGAAGCCAACAGTCAAAAGTAGGCAATCGTAGTACTGCTACTAGCTGGAGGACTGAGAGAGGGGGGCCACAGTACAATAGAAAATCTTCATGGGATGCGTGCTCTCTCTCATTTTGTTCCTATAAAATGGCATCAAGGAGGCAAAGGCCTTGAAGGTACTTACGTATTATCGCAACCAGATTTTTAACAGCAGTTCCAGGTGCTTAACGATCATGACAGTTGCAGAAATGTCATATAATGTGTGCCCTGTAACACTACGTTTTGTTTTGCATGCATTGACATGAATGAAATGTAAATAACACGCTGCTCATGTTTCTGTTTGCACCTTACTGCCACTATTTCTGTTACTTCAAGTCTACTACTGTTATTCCCACTACAAAGTAATACCAAACCACCAAATGAGCACTCCGCATCATTACAGCATTAATGAAATCAGTGATTGTTGTACTACAAAGTGTCTGTATCTGAACATGGCCCCTTCACAATCCAAAACACCTCAGTACTACCAACTTTCTGATTTAGAAACAACCAGGGAATTAGCTGTTAACATCATCCACCTTCATAATTTGCGATCATTACAATGAAATGGTTCTTTTCAGCATCGCTTAAAACAACGGCTAAAATTGAACACGTTAATTCTCTGTGCCTGTGTTTTAATTGTCTGAAGACTTCCTTACACAAACTCAAAAGAATCCAACGAGCACTACAAAGGCAGCCATGATAACTTAAGAGTGCTTCTGTAACGCAAGCAAAACATGAAGACGATTTTCTAAGTGGTTTCTGTTCCTAAAAGCAAGGTCAATTTTTTTGCCACTACTGCTGACTTACAATAACAGTTTCTACTATTTCAAGCACTGTTTTCTGTGGGGGTATGCGCATTTCACAACCGCAAAAATGTGGTTACGATAATACGCAAGTACCGCCTTGTCTACTGAACAAAACCAGGCCATTTTAGATATAAAACTTAGAAAATCACCACCACTTACACTGATGCAGAAATAATAATAATGCAGAAAAACTCAAGATACGCTAAAAAACATTTTTTCCCAGTTTTTGCATGCAATTATCCTTTAAGATTCCCACTTCCATCAACAGCCTTGAACTCTTGACATAGTTTTCATAGGTTCATAGGTATGTACTAGGTTAATAGCCCTGGAGTCTTTACAAACCTAGCCCATAGGATTACCCTGACATTGTGCCACCCAACCTTAGTTCCCAGTGCCTCTGTTGAGTAGAGCCACTGGAGTGATCCTCGGTTTTATTTCCCATCCACTCATCAAGGTTTCTCTTGAAGAGGGCCAGTGAGGTGCTCTGCTTGACATGTATGGGTAGTCTATTCCATAGCATGGGCAATCTCTGGGTTATGAACCTGTCCCTCCAGCACGTTCTGTTGACTGTGGTAATGAGGTCGAGATCACTGGAGCATGTGGTGCGGAGGGATTGGGATTTCTTTAGATGTAGCATTTCTAACAGAGCTGGATCAAACATGGCTTTGTATGTCAAGCAGAGATCGCCTCTAACTAAGTAGGTGATATGAGACTGAGAATAGTTGGAGGATTTTTTTGTCTGTCCATACAGGACAAGTATTTAAGGCCCAGGATCCTCCTTGTGAGGTACTTTTGCGATCTCTCCAGTTGTTGCAGGTGTCTAGTGAGGTACGTGCCAAATGGGGCATTATACTCTATGATTGGCCTAATGAGGGAAGAGTACAGGGAGACAATGACCTCCTTTTTCCAGGATGCAAAACCCTTAGTAATGAGATGTGCCACACAGAAGGACTTTCTGACCATAGTGGCAATGTGGTGGTCAAAAGAGAGGCTGCTGTCAACCTGTGTTCCCAGATCTCTTATAACACCTTCTGTGTTCAGTGGACTACCATCAATGTGGTAATTCATGGGAACCGGGTTTTTCCCAAAGGGGATGACGACACATTGTTTGGCATTGAGGTCAAGGCCATGGTTCTGAGACCAGTCGTTCATCTCAGTGAGGCCTTTCTGTACGATGTCCACATCACTTGGGGAGTTAACAATAGCTCCCAACTTGCAACAGTCTGTGAACTTTGTCAGCCAGAGACCCTTTGTGTTGGCCTGGACTTCAGAGAAGTCGATACCAAACAGGAGAGGACCCAGGACCGAACCCTGTGGGACTCCACTTGTGACTGGTTGGCAGTCTGACTTGGAGTCCGCTACTTTCACACTGTGAGTTCTATCTGAGAGTCAGTTTGCAACCCACCTAGTGATATAGGGGTTGATGCCTAGCTTAGTGAGTTTTTCTATGATTCCTGAATGGGGAATGGTATAAAACACCATGGCCAGATCAAGATAAGCTGTATGAACCACCTTGCCTTCACCTGCAGCTCTGGTGACTGACTCAAAGAAGCCGACTAAGTTGAGCAGGCATGATCCACCCTTCACAAAATCAAACTGTGTGGGATCCAGAGTTTGGAGATTCCCTATATCCTTGTTTATTAGGTCCATGATGAGGCGTTCCATAGTTTTGCATATTAGACTCGTCAGGCTAATGGGGCGATAGTTCCCAGGGTCTGTAGTCACTCCTCCTTTGTGGAGAGGGATGACTGTAGCAGTGCGCCATTCGGTAGGGACAACGCCTGAGGTGAGGCTGTGATTAAACAGGGCACATAAGTGAGGTGCCAGTTTACTCTGTAGTTCATGTAGAACACAGCCAGGGATATTGTCAGGTCCCACGGAAGCTGTATTCTTGGCCTTGGACAGTGCTGTTTTAACCTGTGCAGCAGTAATACTGGGTGCCTGGCAAACTACTGGTATTGTGATTGGTCCTTGGGGGGGGGGTAAAGTTGGCACTGAATCGGTCATCCAGTATATTGGCAATATCTGTTGGCTCAGTATAGGAGGTACCATTGTGCATTAGCTCAGAGCAAATCTGGGTATTGCCATGGAGATTCTTTACAATAACCATAGAAGGCCTTGTGGTTGTCTTTACTATCTGCTGCAATTCTGTTTTCATAGCTAGCTTTAGAGGATTTGATGAGGGATCTCAACTTTTTGTTGAGGCTGATAAGGGAGTTTTTCCAGTCTTTGGACTTCACCTTATTCCGCATCAGTTTCCTCCTCCTGTTGTAGAGTTTGTTTATCACAGGGGACCACCACATTTGCTTCCTTTTTTGGAGGACAGCGTCTTGGTTCTACTGGGTATGGCGAGATCCATGCATGTGTGTACGTGTTTGTACAGTGCACTGGTGTATGATTCGGCGGTCATGCAACTATTCTCCATTTGCATGGGTGCCATGAAGTTAGCCACCTTGTTTTTAGGAGCGCAAAATTAGCTTTGAAGAAATTTTTCATGGTGGTTACCTTTGCAGGGGGGGTGAGGGATGGGAGGGATGTGGATTTCTGAGGTGATTAGCTTGTGTCTGATCTAACCACGGAGGAGTTAACTACTGGCGTAGAGCAATGGTCACCCATGTCAGTAATGACCAGGTCAAGGATGTTGCCACCTCTAGTGGGGGGAAGAACAAGCTGGTCCAGAGCATCTGAATTAATGAATTCCAGGAAATGTTGGGAAAGTGCACTGGCACACAAGTAGCTTTCCCAGTTAATGGAGGGGTAGCTGAAGTCGCCCACTATGAGAGTGTTAGGTTGGACCCCAATATTCTCCAGTGTGCTTAGGAACGTGGAGTGTGAGTCTTGGGACATTGTTGGGGACCTATAGCAGGCTACAACCTGAATCGCTGTCTTACCCAATGTTAGCTGCATCTGTAGTACCTCTGATGCGTTATGTTGGGCTACCAGTCTGAAGGTGTGTGCATCCTTTATGAACAGGGAAACACCACTGCCTTTGGAGCTTCGGTCCAAGTTCTGGGGACGAAAGGTGTGGAATGAGTTATAGCCTGGTAGTGCAGGGGTGCTTTCTACTGCCTTGAACCAGGTCTCTGTTACAGCACAAATGTCAATGTTCTCCATTTTAAGGAGTGCTTCGAGCGAGTGCATTTTCAGATTTAGACTTCTAGCGTTGAGTGGCATGACCCTCAGATTGCATTTGTTTGTAGATATTACAGTGGTAATTTGGTCTTTGGAACACTACTTAAAAAAGGCACTATAGGGGTGGCAGGAGCCTTGGCCAGTATCCAGAAGCCCAGGGATGACAGATGCAGGCCATCTCTGGCAAAGCATCGAGGTCTGTTAATTATGTCATCCCAGGCAAACAGATACTGGATCCTCTTAGAATGACACCAGAAACTTAGCCAATTGTTGAAATCGATCATTTCCTGCTTGTACTGTGGTATCATTCTGGGTGATGGTAGGATGCTGCTCAGGGCTAGGGTCATACCCGCCTGGGCTACATAATCCGAGAGCTCCTCCATGTCTCTTTTCATGTAGTCCAGGGAGGTACGTCTCAGGTCATTCACACCCACATGTACAATGACAGTCATATTTGTACCTATTGTTGAGGGACCTGAATGCGTGGGTTATGTGGCAGATCCTGGCAGCTGACTGTTACTTTCTATTTTTTCAACCTAATGAGTGGGACATCAGTGTGCCTCACTATCGAGTCACCTATGACTAGTGTGTTGGGAATGCTGTTCTGGGCTTTGGGTGAGTGGCACACTGTTTAGGAGAGTTATGTGTCTCGTGATTAGTGTTGTGTTGTGGTGGTCAAGTGCGTTTCTGCCTTGGAGGTCTCTGCTGTTTGGGTAGATTTTTATTGAGAGCCTCCACAAAGGTGGGTGTGTGGTTTGTGTTTTTTGAAGGCAGTTGCTGATGTGTGTTCTGGAGGGCTATGAATTCCATGTGGTGTGGTGCAAGTGTTGATCTTCCCCTCTTGACCAGCTATTCCAGTCTTGGCTGGAGAGTGTGTGGCTTCCAGTTTGGATATATAAGTGCATCTCTCGCAAGTCTGAGTGTTGGGAGGTAAGAGGAGAGGGTTGTCAGTGTACATGAGGCAGTTGCTACATTGCCTCAAGATGCCCAAGTTCACCAGGTTAATAAAGAAAGCACAGGGAACTGACCTTTAGACATGCCTGGATGGGTGGGTATTAATAATAAGTACTGGAGCTGTTTGTTTCCTTGTAGAACGTTTAGTGCTGGTAGCACTTTTGTGTGCTACAATAATTGCTACAAGAAGTCTGGTAAAGTGCTAGACAAATAAGCTACTAAAAGTGCAGGAGAGGAGATAACTAGCAGATCTAAGGTAAAAATTGAAGAGCAGACTTTGGCACTGCTCAGAAGCTACAAACAGTCCTGCATACAGCAAATCTGTATCTGGACTAGACTAGTTTACAGGAAAGGCGGGAAGCAAGCGCAAACATGGGCTTTTAAACCAGAAAGTTGAAAGCGATGGAAAAACTGCCCAAACGGACAAACTAAAATTTCTGGGCCAGAAACCACTCCTCTTTGCGAGAGTGACACCAAGGCTTTGAAATATTTTTCTGTATTCAGAGATGACAGGTACTGCTAAACTACAGCAGCCCTCTACAGATATTTATTTAACCTCTTTCTATGCAGTCGTGGGAATCACCCCCCCCCCCCCATTTCCATTTATTTTGTGTTTATACTTGCCTATATACTGTTCTGAAACCACATCTTCCCATAAGTCAGCTCTGTCCTTCCATCAAAGACTGATGTGATGCTGCTTTTTCTGGCATACTTCATATTATGGTAAGTGCCACCCTTTCTTGACAGTGAGCACATTGTGTCCACCAGCAGGATTTCATACATTCAGAAGGTAATGTAATACTTGCTGAAGACTGTATCTCTGACTGGTGTCCATACTATTGCATCAAAGTGATGGAACTTTGAACTGCATATAGTTAAATTATGTACCTTCAAAAACTCTCCCACGCAACCTGCTAACTATAGATACCATCTTCAAGATCGCACTACAGTGGGGAAAAGGTAAATCCCCCAATCAGCCCAACATCAGGGACAGATTTTAAATGTCGCTCTTACAAACTTTAGAAAGTTGTTAGAAAAACGTTTTTGCATTTGCATGCATTTTTTGAAGAATATGAAACTTTGAAGATGAAATGCCTGCCATTTAGCGACTTCAATCCTCAAATGTTATGAGGAACAGACTAAAATATGAGGCAAATAAGCAAAAATTTGAACTGCATGTTAGAGACTGTTAGAGACTGCATTCCCTACCTCAAACTGATATCACAGACGAAAGGGATAGGGGAGTGCTAAGTGAAAGACTTGCTCTGACAGAGTTTTTAGATGAGTTGAGAACAGAAGCTGTTGTTGAAAAATGGATAATTAGTATAGACTATAGCACACTGCATAACTTTAAGAATCAGTCAGAAGAGGTTCAGAAATGACTGGGAAGACAAAGGAGAGGCAATATGAAAGGAGCAAAGAGAAAACATCAGGATGGCCCCAAAGTATGTTTGGAAGTGTCTGCATAGGTATTTTTATACCCAAAGCAGACTTCAGAGACATTTTCTTCAGGTATATAGCAAATGCTGCAGGTGTGATGGGAAAGACATAGAGGTAACTGGGAACAAGTTTTTTTGGAAATGTTAGGACATGGCAGATTTAAAAAAAAAACTTTACAGAATAGTCTTATCAGAAATGTTGGGGGAGCAAAAGCTTTTAACTAAGGAAATGATTCATTGAGGTGAGATACACTACCTTTATTGCCCAGACATAGTAAGGCTTTACTAAGTTAATGTTACTTGCTACAAAAAAACTGCGAGAAAACAGAAATCAAATCTACACCAAATGCAACTAAAATACTGAAAATATTGTAAAAAAAAGGCATCAAAAATGAAAGTGGAATTTTTAGAAAAGGGGAGAAGCAAATTACATATAAAAAATGAATTATAGGAACAATACATGTAGAGCAGTGTTCAGTAAGTGGCATGAAACTTAAGGGAAGACAGGGAACCGAGCAATATGAGTGAATTAAAACTCAAATTTAATACTGCATGAAAATTAAGGAAATGATTATAGTCGGACTTCTTTTCTATTGCAGTACATATACCTATGTCACTTTTAAAAGAATGCCCTTTTTAATACAGATAGTTAAAAAATATGAGGCAAAAATCTGGACATTCTGTAAAATTCTGGACATTTGAGAGGTATGCCAAACATTAGCTTGATAAAAGAAGCGATAAGTAGACTTACAAGATGGCTGCACACTGAGTAACAGATTAATTTCAAAAAACCCAGAAAACAGCGCCACTGAATGTGTTTTTTTTGAGTAAATTTCAGTTACTGACTAGTAAGTGCACTGCCTAGATGTCTGAAAAGAATAAATTTAGAGAACCTGAAAGAAAATCAAATCACAAAAGGTAAGGAGAAAACACTGGCTGGAAAGAATCCTGCAGCTGTTCAGCAAAAAGCATTTCAAGCTCCAGCTTTGGTCAAGACATGATCGGGTCTATATCATTTGTCAAACAGTCTATTCATGCAATCATTATTTATCAAACTCACTTAAGTAAAAGCTCATTTCAGCAAATTTCTTTCTCAGGGAAAGGAAGTAGTTGGCCATCATCGAGAATTTGCCCTTTTCCCCACTGTAGGGCGATATCAGAGTTGGTATATTTAGTTAGGGGGCGTTGTTTTAAATTGTGCAGTGTTTGCTACAGTCAGTAGCTGGCCCTAGTTTCTTTCCCTTGGAGAATTTCCGCTGGGACGGTTGTTCGCTGAAAAAAGCTTTCGCTTAAGTGAGTTTGATGAATGAACAGATGATTCAACAAAGTGATGTAGACCTAACATCACATATTTCCAGTAATCTAGAGAAAAAAATAAGTCAAATGTATTCACAGCTGACTAAAATAAATGAAACGCTGAAAGAGTAATAGCAAATCAAACAACAAAACGGTGTAAAAACACGAAGATTTAAACAGATATTTAGATGAACTGATAAAATTACAAAATCAGAGGTTGAAATGAAGAAAAGTCTGGCTAACTATGAGACTGTCCAAAAAGAAATGTTTCAAAAAATGGAAAAATTAGAGGACAGAGCATGTAGGAAAAATCTGAGATTTTCTACTGTACTAGAGAAAGTGGAAGGTGCACACTGTATTAATTTTATGAAAGCACAAACAAGCAACTGGACTGGTATACTACAGCAGTTGCTGTTAATTGAAAGGGCATTGTGTGTATGCTCCATACATGGCTGTGAGAAAGCAGCCAAACTCTGTATTTGTAAAGATGCAATCAGACCAGAAGAAAGAGTTGACTCTGACAAAATTGTTGGAGAGTGTAGAATGTTTGTGGAAAATGATTACTCATGCACACCAAGAGGAGGAGGAGTAAATGTATTTCAACAATCAGGTAATTTCAACACAGGTTCAAGAGATTCAAGAAGCTGTATCCAGCTATCTTCAGAATATGTTTTTCCCTGGAGAGTCAGAGTCGTTTTTGATACCGAAGACGTTAAGGAGGAAATACAAAAGGTTGTCCAACAAAAAGTGAGTCATTAAACAGAAGGGGACTCTGCTTCTTATTCTTCTGATAATAAAGCTCAGAGAGCGACTATGAGCCAGTGAAACTTTTTCCAATGTTCTAGTGGAAAATGCTTGAGAGACAGCTAATTTACAGAAGTTGTCTAGAAGAAAGTACAGTTTTGTACCTACCATAAATGTAGATGTTCGAGTGTACACCCTGCTGCAGTCATCACACTTGGGTTATCCTGTCGTCAGGCGGTCCCGCAGTCGGCTGGAATTCCAAAGTCTTGGTCCGGCGTCGGTTGCTGTCGCTTCTTCCCTGACGTCAGTGCGCCAGGGGTAAATATAATGCAACAGACGCCATTTTCTTCAGTTTTTCTTGCCCCAGATGTCAGGTGCCCCCAAAAAGGTGGTCAGTGATTAGTACCAAATTGAGTAAACTTGCACAAACACAAAATCCCTTCAGCTATAAGCAAATACATCAGGAAGGTATTGAAGAGATTTAGCCAGTAGGTCAGAGGGGATGGAGGGAGGGTAACCTGGACTGCAGCAGGGTGTACACTCGAACATCTACATTTATGGTAGGTACAAAACTGTACTATGTTCATCCTGTTACCCTGCTGCAGTCATCACACTTGGGTTGAATCCCAAAGCTAAGGATGGGTGGAGGTATCATAGAGGGTTAGAGGAGGCTAGAAGGCCCTGCAGAACTGCAGCGGCGAAGCCCGCCCTGGTCTTAGAGTAAAGTGGTAAGTGATAGTGTTTGGTAAACGTGTGTACTGAACTCCAAGTTGCAGCTTCCAAAATCTCCTTGGTTGGAACCCCCCTGAGAAAGGCTGTAGAAGTAGCTGTTGCCCTGGTAGGAGTGGGGCCTAATGGTAGCAGTAACTGGTTTTCCATGATGGGTATAGCAAAAACATATGCAATGACCTATCCATTTGGAAATGGTTTGCTTTGATATAGCCTTCCCTTGAGAAGCTGTAGCATAGGATACAAAGAGCTGGTCAGATTTTCTGAAAGCCTTAGTTTTGTCCAAGTAGTAACGAAGTTGCCTGTGAATGTCCAAGGAATGCGGGAGTCTCTCACCTTTGTTCTGTCGATTTGGGAAGAAGGTGGGTAAGTGGATGGTTTGATTTAAAGCTACACTGGAAACCACCTTAGGCATAAAGGAAGGATTAGTTCGTAGAGAAACTCTGTCTTGATGAAAAATGAGGAAAGGTTCCACTGCCATTAGTACCTGTAGCTCTGAGACTCTTCTAGCTGAAGTTATTGCTAGCAGCAGGGCAGTCTTCCATGATAGGAACTGAAGATCTGCAGAGAAAGCTGGTTCAAAGGGAGGTAACGTTAGTTTTTCCAGAACAAAATTGAGGTCCCATGTTGGTGTAGGTGCTCTCCTGGGTGGTCTAATGTTTTTTGCCCCTCTGAGGAACTGCCTTAGAAGTGAATGCGAAAATAAGGGTGGATCCGTGTTGTAGTGGGCCGAAAGAGCTGAAGCATGGATTTTAATGGAAGAGAAAGAAAGTCCTTTGTACAACATCTCAGTTAAATACTGTAGAATGTGAGGCATGTGAGGCTGAATTGTGTCTTGGCCTTTAGATTGGTTCCAGGCACAAAACCTTTTCCATTTGTCCGAATAAGCCTTCCTAGTGCTTGGTCTCCTAGCTTCCAGAATAACATCCATAACTGCTTGGGAAAGAGGGGCTGGCTGGATGCTTAGTTGATTTGCCATGCAGCCAGATTTAAGGTTTTGAGCTGGCTGTGAAGAATCTGATTGTTTTGTTGTGTGAGTAAATGGGAAATTTGTGGCAATATCCATGGTGGGCCGTGGGCCATATTCCTCAATAGCGGGTACCAGTGCTGGCATGGCCAGTCTGGGGCTATGAGAATCAGTCGTGGTCTCTCCTTTTTGACTTTCAGAAGTACCTTTGTGAGGGGAGGCAATGGAGGGAAGGCATATACTGTCAGGTTTTTCCAACTGAAAGAGAGTGCATCCACTTTCCACGCTTGATGGTGAAGTGCCCTTGTACAAAATTTTGTTAGTTGATAGTTTTGAGGGCTGGCAAACAGGTCTATGTCTGGAAGGCCCCAATTTTGAGTTATCATTGTAAATACTTGTGGATCTAGTTTCCACTCGTGGGGATCCATGATGTTTCTGCTGAGGTCGTCTGCCAATGTATTCTTCTGTCCTGGCAGGAATTGAGCTTGTAACTGAACTTGGTAAGCCAGAGCTGTGTTCCATAAGGTCATTGCTTGCCTGCACAGAGGGTAGGAGTGAGTACCCCCTTGTTTGTTTATGTACCACATTACTGTGGTGTTGTCCGTCTTTATTGTCAGTTGTCCTGGATGTAATAGATCCTTGACGGCTGTCGCAGCTTTCTGTACAGCTAGCATCTCTTTTTGACTGATGTGCAGATTCCTTTGATCTGCAGTCCGTACGCCTTGAACACACTGTCCTGCCATGTGAGCCCCCCAGGCGTAATCTGATGCATCTGTTGTGATAGTTTGCCTGGCTGGGGGCAAGGTGAAAGGCTGACCCTTGTTGAGGTGACATGCCTGTGACCACCATAGAAACTCCTGTTGTAGGCAGGGAATGAGAGCTATCATTGTGTCCAAGCTGTGGCTGTGTTGAGACCATACGCTTTTTAGGTACCACTGTAATTTCCTCATATGCAGCTTTGCAAATGGTATTAATAGTATGCAAGATGCCATGAAGCCCAAGGCCTGCAGAATTTTTCTTGCAGTTAATTGGGCCTTTGTTGCCATTGTTTTTAAATATTGAGTCAGTTGTAGTTGTTTGTCTGGCGTCAGATAAGCCTTCTGGGCCGTTGTATTCAAGCTGGCACCCAGGAATGTCATATTTTGTGAGGTTACTAGTTTTGACTTCTTTTCGTTTACTGTGTACCCCAGGCAATTTAGTAGATGTTTCACAAAAGCCAGATGATGTAATAGAATGCCCTTGCTTTCTGCTTGGATGAGGCAGTCGTCCAGGTATGGGTATATTTGAATTCCTCTTTGTCTGTAGTATGCAATTACTGGTGCCAGGCATTTTGTGAAGACTCTGGGCGCAGTAGATAAGCCAAAGGGCAGTGCAGAGAATTGGTAATGGGTTGAACCTGCAATGAAACGGAGGTATCTTCTGCAACTTTGTCTGATAGGGACATGCAGGTATGCCTCCTTGAGGTCCAACGTTACTAGCCATGCTTCCTTGCCCAACATGGGAAGAAGCTGCTGTAGTGTTAGCATCTTGAATTTGGGTACTTGCAAGTAAGTGTTTAGAATTGAAAGGTCCAGAATTGGTCTCCAGGCATTGTCCTTTCTGGGCACTAGAAAGAGTCTTGAGTAAAATCCTTGACCTTGCTCTTGAGTAGGTACCAGTTGAATGGCTCTCATGTCCATGAGAGCTGTAATTTGTTTTTGTGCCTCTGCCCATTGATTTTGTGGCAGGTTTGGCATTCCTCTTTTCATTGGCAAGGTGTGAAAATGGAATTTGTATCCTCGTAAAATTATGTCTAGGACCCATCTGTCCTTTGTGACAATGTGCCAGTTGTCTGAAAAAAGTGCGAGTTTTCCTCCCAAGGGGGCTGCCAAGAGGGTGTTGCTTGGCCAGATGAGGTGCAAGTCATTGAGTTTGCCTCCTGGTAGATTGGGACCGGTCTTCTCCTCCCTTCTGTGTTGCAGTGCCCCACTGGCGAGGTTTGTACCGGGCTTGTGGTTGTCCTCTGCCCCTTGGGCGTCTGTATTTACCCCTCTGTGGTCTGTCTGTAGCTGGAAAGGACCAATTTTTTGTTGGCCAGTTTCTGCTGAAGCGAGGGGGCTTTAATGGTGAGCGTCAGTCTGAAAACGCCTTCAGAAACCGATGGCGTTTCTGCAGCACCGACATCTTTTTCAGCAATGTCGTCGGTAGGGCCTAAACTAAATGGCTGCGTCGGCCTGGTACATTCCGTCAAAATTTCTGAAACGGTCTCGGGTTCCAGATCTGCGGTAGTCAGGGGCTGCGTCGCGGCCACACTGAGGACCGGAGACCAGACCAGCCGAGGTCTCGGAATCTGGCTTAGGCCTGGGCTGTCTGTCCTTATCCTTGCTCCGACGGCATGGTGTAGTTAAATTTCCTACCGAAGTAGTGTTGTGCTAAATCAAAGCGCCTTTTAATAGTACGCTTATTAAACCTAGCACAAAAACAACAACTAGTGACGTCGTGGTCTGGGCCTAGGCAAGGTATGCAAAAAAGAATGAAAATCCTTATGAGATATTTGCTTCCCACAAGAAATACAATTGTTAACTTTTTCTGACATCGGTCTGAGGCAAGAAAAGTTTCCCCAACGGGGTACTTAGCTTTATAGAAGACTTCGGTCTGAAATTCGAATTCGAAAATCTCAGTAGTCGGCCGACCGGCACTTGCGAACTGCTTCTGCTTCGGGCACCGCGCGGCAAGAAAGACTGGGAAAATGGCGTTGGTTGCATTATATATATCCCTGGCACACTGACGTCAGGGAAGAAGCGACAGCAACCGACGCCGGACCAAGACTTTGGAATTCCAGCCGACTGCGGGATCGCCTGACGACAGGATAACACAAGTGTGATGACTGCAGCAGGGTAACACAATGAACATCCAGAAGTATGTTGGAAATGAACCACAGATTGGAGTTGAAAACTGGAGATTAACAGGAAGAATACCAATAACTCCAAAATTTACGAATAAATGTGGGATTACAAAGCATCAATCTCGCTTGTGAAATATGGCAGAACAAGAAAACCTGGAAATATTGGACTCTTATGGTTTTGTTAAACTTGTAAGGGACTCCAAAGCATATACCACACTTCATACAGGAAGGAAATTGGTAACTAAGCAAAACAAATTTTTGTTCTTCGCCTCACAGTAAGATGCTGTCTGGTTCGATTCTCAGCTAGAGCGTCTTCTGTGTGGAGACATGTGTGAATGGGCGTACCTTCGTTGAAGGTTGTGCGTCAGGGCTGGTAAATTGGCACGTAAAAATCAACTACCAATCATTAGCGGACCGGAGTTCCGCTGTGGCGACCCCTAACCAGGAAAAGCCGAAAGACACAACAACAGTATTTTTTATAAAACTTGACATACACTGCATCTTATACAGTAAAGCATTTTCAGTTATTTTGGGTGGTATAGGGATACTTAAGTAAACTGGTACCCTTTTTTCCTTCCTTCCTTTCTTTCCCCTTGTTTAGTTTTAAGAAATATAGACACTAACATAAAAAGAGAATAAAGCCTGGCCAAAAGCATTTTTAAGGTAATAGGCTGAAATATTAGATTGTTGAGGTGAGGGATGGATTGCAAATGTATACAAAGCATGAAATAAGTAAAAAGTACAGTTGTGTACACTTACCATAAATGCAGATGTTAGAGTGTATTCACTGTTGAAGTCATCACATTTGAGTTATCTGCTTGCAGTAGCCCTCAGTCTTGGGTCCTGGATTGGTTGCTGTCTCTTCTTCCGTGACGTCAGGTAGTCAGGGGTATAAAACATGCAGCCGACGCCATTACATCAGTTTTTCTTGCCCCAGATGTCAGGTGCCACAACTGTACTATGTTCTTTGTGTTTCACTGTTGCAGTCATCACATTTGGGTAGATTCCCAAAGCTATGGTTGGGAAGAGGAATTTAAATAGCATTAGGACCAGCTATAAGGCCCTGCAAGACTGCAGTGGCAAAGCCAGCTCTGGATTTAGAGAAAATTGGCAAATGGTAATGCTTGGTGAAAGTATGTACAGAACTCCAGGTATCAGCTTGTAGGATGTTCCTGGTAGGGACACCTCTGAGAAAGGCTGTAGAGGTAGATGCAGCCCGGGTTGAATGAGCTCTGATCCCCTGTGGGATAGGTTTTCCATGGTGCTTATAGCAGAAATGAATGCAATGGCCTCTCCATTTAGAAATGGTTTGCTTTGAAATAGCCTTCCCCTCTGCCCCTGCAGCAAATACCACCAGCAGTTGTTCAGATTTCCTTTGAGGTTTAGTCCTGTCCAAGTAAAATCTAAGTTGTCTGTGCACATCTAAAGAGTGCAGTATCCATTCCCCTTTGTTCTGTAGATTAGGAAAGAAGGTTGGCAAATGAATGGACTGATTAAGAGCTACACTGGATAGCACCTTGGGCATGAAGGAGGGATTGGTTCTGAGGGATACCCTGTCCGCATGAAAGATGATAAAAGGCTCCATTGCCATAAGGGCCTGTAATTCAGATACCCTTCTAGCTGAAGTGATTGCTAAAAGGAAGGCTGTTTTCCAAGAAAGGAATTTTAAATCTGCACTAGCAGCTGGCTCGAAAGGAGGAAGAGTGAGTTTCTCCGATACAAAGTTAAGGTCCCAGGCTGGAGTTGGGGATCTCCTGGGTGGTCTTAAATTTTTGGCCCCTCTGAGGAACTGCTTGAGCAGTGGATGAGAGAAGAGGGGAGGTTCTGTGTTATAATGAGCTGAAATGGCTGAGGCGTGAATTTTGATGGAGGAAAAAGAAAGACCCTTGCAAAGCATCTCAGCTAAGTATTGTAGAATCTGAGGAAAGTTGGGTGCTGCTGTGCTCATCCCTTGAGATTGGTTCCAGGCACAGAATCTTTCCATTTTTCAGCATAAGATTTTCTGGTACTTGGCCTCCTTGCCTCTAAATGATATCCATCACTGGTTTACTGAGGGATGGTAAAGGAGAGATTAGGTAATTATCCAGGCTGCTAGGTTCAGGGTTTGAAGCTGAGGGTTCAGAATCGGATTCTCCTGCTAAGACAACAGGGATGGGGTCTGAGGCAGGTGCCATGGGGCCAACAGTGACACACTGCGCAAGAGGGGGTATCAATGTCGGCGTGGTCAGTCTGGTGCAATCAATATCGTCCTTGGTTTGTCCTGCTTGATCTTTAGTAGTACTTTGTAGAGGAGGAAACACATAAACTGATAGATTTTTCCAGCTGAAGGGCAGAGCATCCACTTTCCAAGCTTGTTTGTGGGGAGTCCTTGTGCAAAATTTGTCTAATTGGTCGTTCTGGTGGGAAGCAAACAGGTCTATATCTGGGCTCCCCATTTGTTTGTCAACATGTTGAAAGTCTTTGGTTCCAGTTTCCACTCGTGAGGGTCCATGAGGTTTCTGCTTAGTCCATCTGCCAGTGTATTTAGTTTTCCTGGCAGGAACTGAGCTTGTAGATGCACTTGGTAGCTCAAGGCTGTGTTCCATAGTGCCATGGCTAGTCTGCAGTGGGGGTAAGAATGGGTACCCTCCTTCTTGTTTATATACCACATAACAGTGGTGTTGTCCATCTTTACCATTAATTGTCCTGGAAGAATGTGGTCCTTGAAGGCTGTCGCAGCATTCTGTACAGCTAACATTTCTTTTTGACTGATATGCTTGTGCATTTGATTTGGGTTCCATTTGCCCTGAATGCACTTCCCTGCCAGGTAAGCCCCCCCATTCAAAGTCTGATGCATCTGTTGTTAGGGTTTGGGCGGCAGGGGGTAGAGTGAATGGTAGTCCTTTGTTTTGATGGCAGGCCTCTGCCCACCAAAGGAACTCTAACCGTAGGCAAGGTATGATAGGAATCATTGCTTCTAGATCCTGAGAATGTTGACACCATAAGCTTTTTAGATACCATTGTAGTTTCCTCATATGCAGAGCTGCATATGGAATTAGACGAATGCAGGAGGCCATGAACCACAAGGCTTGCAGTATTTGCCTTGCAGACAGCAGGGTTTTTGTGGCCACTAGTTTGAAGTAGGTTGTCAAATGAATTGTTCTCTGGCGTGAGGAAAGGCATCTGGGAAGTTGTTTTCAAGCTTGCTCCCAGGAATATAATTTGTTGACAGGGTACTAGGTGTGATTTATTTTCATTTATGGTGTACCCCAGACAAGTTAGCACCCTTTGCACAAAAGCCAGATGATTCAAAAGTATGTCCTAGCTTTCTGCCTGAATTAGACAATCGTCCAGGTATGGGTATATTTGAATATTTCTTTGCCTGCAAAATACAATAACTGGAGCTAGGCACTTTGTGAATACCCTGGGCACAGTAGATAAGCCAAAGGGCAGTACAGAGAACTGATAGTGCATGTAGCCTGCTTTGAAGCGTAGGTTTCTTCTGCAAGATTCCCTGATTGGGATATGCAGGTATGCTTCCTTTAAATCGAGTGTTGCCAACCAGGCATCTTTGCCTAGCATAGGAAGCAACTGGTGAAGAGTTAGCATCTTGAATTTTGGAATCACCAAAAAGGTGTTTAAAGTAGACAGGTCCAGTATAGGACACCATGAATTGTCTTTTCTGGGTACCAGGAAAAGTCTTCAGTAGAAACCTTGTCCCTTTTCCTCTTGTGGTACAGTTTGAATAGCCTGTATGCTTAAGAAAGAGAGCACTTGGCTTTTGAGCCTCTGCCCACTGATATGGGGGTAGATCTGGCCAACCGTTTGGGGTTATTAACGTGTGGAAGTGAAATCTATACCCTTGGGAAACTATATTTAAAACCCATTTGTCCTGGGTAACGAGTTCCCAGTTTTTTGCAAGTAGAGCAATCTTTCCCCCCAAACAGGCAGTCAGTTGAGAAATGCTTGGAAGTTTTAAAGTTAAGTCATTGAGACAGTTTACCATAGGGGGGAAGTTTTACTACTCCCAGATTTGGAAGTGGGGGCCCCCCACTGCTTAGTCCTGTGCGTACCCTGGGACTGAAGTCTGGGTGTTCTGCTGGATCTGGGCTTGGACTGAGAAGGCCTGGAAGAGGCAGGAAAGGACCAACTCTTAGAAGGCCAATGCCTACTAAATCTTGGAGGATATACTTGTAAGAAATCTTTAACAGTTTGCATAGATTTAGCTTTTTCCTCCATATTTTTAAGAACTTCTGCATTATTGCCAAACAGGCGGTCCTGATTTAAGGGAGCATCCAGTAATTTAGCTTTAACATGATCTGGCAAGGATTTGCTCCTTAAGCCAAGCATGCCTTCTAAGTACAGACCCAGTTACAGCAGCCCTGCAGGATGCCTCTAGTGACTCAAAACCACATTGCAAAGTATGTTTTCCAACCTGTTCAGCATAAAGCATTAAATCCTGTAAATCCTTATTTTCAGCACAATCAGGAATCAACATTATTTTCTGTTTAAGCAATCCAATAATATGCTGCTGATACTTTAACATATGAAACTGGCAGTTTAAAGCCCTAATGGCCAAGGTTGCAGAAGGGTATACTTTCTTACCTCATCAATCCAGCGCCCTGGAGTCTCTATCAGAGGGGGTAGGATTTTTGGCAGTAGCAGCTTTAATGCCCTTGGGTCCCTGTGAAATGGTCTCAGGAACCACAGTAGGATTTTTGAAAAGGAACTTGTGAGAGTCAGGAACCCTGTAATTTCTATCAGGTTTTTTGGAAGCAGGATGTAAAGAGTCAGGGGCAAGCTAGATTCCGAAAAGGCATCATCAACAATGTCTATTACTGGAGGGATAGCCTCTTTTTAGAATCAGAGAAATCCTGACTTTCCCAACGAAAATGCTCCCCAAGAGTATGCAAGGTCTCACCAAAAGAGAAATTCTCTGGGGGGGGGGGGGGAGCAGAGGGAATAGAGTCCTCAGCATCAGAATCCTCATAGGTAGACAAAGGTAAATCCTGGTCATCGGAGGAAACAGAAATTTCAGAATCCTGGTCAAAAGTACCATAAGCAAACTCGGTCCTAGGTCTCTTAGAGGGGGAAGGTTGGCTTCCCCTGATTAAAGTAATAAGGTCTTCAGCCATTCTTATCATTTGTTTTTTAGGCATAGAGGCCTGACCATGCGGTCTGGGCATCAGTTTTCTAGGCATGGTTCGAGTTTTCTAGGCATGGTTCGAGTTTTAGGCCTTGAAGAAGAAGATGGCGTTGGTTTGATATGCAAGTCAGTAGGTCCGAATACACCCTCAGAGGCTGGTGTCTGCACAGTTGCTCTGGACCCATCCAAGGTAGAGACATCCGCAGGTTCCACAGTTGAAGCATCTCGCGGCATACCGGACTCCGAATGGGTCTCAGTAGAGGCTTGCGAATCTGAAGTAGCGGGTATCAGGGGCTGCGAAAGCACCTCACCGAGTAACGGCGAACGGCTTAGGAGAAGCGTTGTCGGCAGCTTTGGGCCTAGGTGGCCTGTCTCTGTCTTTATATTTGCGTTTTTTCAGAATGTCTGTAGTCGTATGGCTTACCGAAGACATATCTGGATAACTGAACAGAGCACCAAAATATTTAAAAGCGAAAATATACTGATGGATAGTTTGTTGTTTAAATAAAGCACAAAACAGACAGCGAGGTACGTCGTGGTCAGGGCCTAGGCAAGGAATACAGCCAAGACTTTCTTAATCAGGCCGACTGAGGGCTAATGCAAGCAGATAACCCAAATGTGATGACTGCAACAGTGAAACACGAAGAACATCTGATATGCTTTTTCTTACTTTTGCATAGGGGAACGAATGGATTAAGGCCCTTGTCTTGATCTAACAACAACTTTCAAGTGGAAGCAAGTAAATAAAAGAACACTGAACATAAAAAGTTTTCCTTTAGTAAATAAATGTTCATAGAGCAACACAAAAAGTTTATAGATGGTTATCATGTTTCTGTGTAGACAATCTGCTAAAAGGGTAATAAAAACAGAATACTTTTTCTTTCAGTAGCTAAAAGATAATGTTTTCTGAAAGTTTTCAAGTTGTTTCTACACCTGGGAGAGGGATAAAGATAAAATCAGACAGCATTTAATGTAATAAATAAATGTAATGTAGGTAGAGGAACAGGTTGCACCATGCATCTTAGCATGGATAACTTTCAGTATCGGTCAATTAAGCCAGTGAGTGTAGCTGTCAATCTGGGACAATTGCTCCTATTAGGAGGGTTAAATTTCATTACTTGAAGATGTACATAGTTGTCTGTATTTTAAGTTAACAACTTATGAAGGTGCTCTTCTGTGTTTTTTTTTATTTGAAGATTTTCATTAAAACAAAACGTTTTCTAAATAGGTTTAAATGGATACGAGAAGAAACAACCGAACAAAAGATCAACTGGCCAAACATTAGTGTATGCATGTAACACAAACGCTGAAACTAGACACTTAAAGCTGTTACACATAACAGGTAGGAATAATAATTTATCATAATGGCAACACTTTCCATATTATCTCTGAACATGAATGGTCTCATGTACATACACAAGAAAGATTAGTGAACTATGTTAGGAAGCACATAGTGCAAATTGCTCTGCTACAGGAGACGCATTGGGACAGAACTGAACATGTGAATTTGGATAAAGAAAGGATTTCAGAATGGTTATTCAGCAGTATACCTGGAACAAAGGGAAAAAAAAGAGAGGTACTTACATTAATTGCTACAGCAACTCCAATAATGACAAAAGAGGAGAAAAGATAATAATAACAATAACGGTAGATTTGTAGTAGTAAGGGGCTACTGGCAAGGGAGGAGGATTATGCTGGTATTTATTTCTATTCAACCTAAAATTGCTATAGTAGAATTTAAGAAAATTCAAGGAGAAATAATCAGCTGGAATTTGATTTGCAACAGCAAGGATGAATTGGGAGGAGGGTTGGAAGGGAAGTGGGTAGACTACGAAATTTAAGAAAATATTTGGTATGGAAAATGTGAATTCAGTAGTAGAAGCTTTGAAAGAATTTACATTATCTCCAGGGTACAAAAACTGGGCTAGGTGAACAGAAATTATAAACAAACAAAAGTGCTCAGTCAGAACATAAACTATATTTCACAGAACATGTACATGTAATTGAAAGTTTTGGTATGCATCCCCATAAATATTTCAGATCATGTGCCAATAATAACTAAAATAAAAATGAGACAGTGGCACTTCCCTGCTATCTATTAAACAGAGAATGGGTACTAGAAATTATTTAGGAGTTATTAGTGAATATAGAAATTTCTTCAGAAAATAGTTAGGGAGTTGGACAAAATGAAAGTGGAGTTTAAACACA
This sequence comes from Protopterus annectens, assembly GCF_019279795.1. NCBI lineage: Eukaryota > Metazoa > Chordata > Ceratodontiformes > Protopteridae > Protopterus > Protopterus annectens. The sequence continues at coordinate 736,290,895 of NC_056751.1, read as the reverse complement.
GCATAGAAATAAAAGAAAAAGATATGACTGACCAGTAAGAATTATTTATAGGGACTGACAAAGGTTAAAGTATTGCAGAATAAGGGGAATCTCACGGAGCAAGAAGAGGCGTGATTTCAGGGGCACTACATTCTTCTGGTATAGTTATGGGCCCTTTTCGGGGTGAGAGGGGGTGAAGTTTGCACTGAACCTGTCTGCCAGGATGTTGGCTACATCGGCCAGTTCAGTGTATTTTGTGCCATTCTGCACTAACTCCGAGCAGATTTGAGAATTGCAACTTAGATTCTTGACATAGCTAAAGAATGCCTTGTGGTTATCTTTGGAGTCCATGGCAATTTTTCTTTCAAAGCTAGCCTTGGATGATTTTATGAAGGAACGTAGTTTCTTGCTGATACTGATCAGGGATGTCTTCCCTTCTTGGGATTTTACTCTTTTCTGTACTAGTTTCCTCCTTCTATTGTATAGCTTGTTGATGGCCGGGGTCTACCACACTGGTTTCCGGTGTGGAACACCAGGCGCCCATGTTGGTGATGACCAGGTCCAATATGTTGTCACCTCTGGTGGGGGTGTTGACCAGTTGATCCAGGGCGTTTGAGTTTATAAATTCTAGGAAATGTTGGGCAAGTTATAGTACATTTTGTGTGCCTTTGGTTACTAGGTTTAAGGGAAGGCATGAACTGAATGAGCAATGTAACGTTTGACTGACAATTACTTTACAGAAGACTGTAAATGATGCATAATGTTTGCAACTGAGAATATGTCAGTATGGTGTGTTTTCATTTATATACATGTTTGTTTGACTATATAATCATAGGTGGTAATTCAATAAAGATATTTCTTGGTTAAGAAAACAAATGATCACTACAGTAAAAGCAAAAGAAAGAAGGGAAAAATCCATATAGTGTCCCAATGAATAACTCATTCAACAATATGCTTCTCATGCTATGTGGCTCCAGAGCTGTAAAAAGACAGAATGTATGCAAGTATGGAAAAAATTCACCACCTTGTGCCAATGTTAAATTATATGGCTCAGCAACTGACTAACTTCCATTAAATTCTGGGCTCAAAACCAGCATATAACACCCTAAAGAAAGCAAAGATGAAATCAGTACCAGTCCAAATAGTACATTTCTCCTTTGTCCAGTCACTGACCATGTACTCCTTTAACCGGCCATAAGACAATCACAAGCATGATGAATACATTTTTTTCTGTAGCTCAGGGAAGGGGGCACAGACTGAGTGCTAAATCAAGCCAGGCTTCACAAGTAAAAGACATCTGTCTAGTATTTAAGTATATAAAGTTTCCCATGCTGTCTGCTTATTTGTAATCACCACCATACAGTACAAACATAAAAAAATGTTAAAGGATCAAATGCATAGATTTCTCTTTAAACTCACTTTTAATAAATCATTCTTTAGTTAAAACAAAACTTTTAATTTGTGCTGCAATATCTACAGCAGGAAGATGCAGTGGTGAAACATCACTGCTACCTCAAAGTACTTCACTCTCTGGCCTGGTTCTTGGCTATGGTGCTCTCTATGTGCAGTCTACAAGTCTACCTGTGTCTGCCTATGGCTTCTGAGTCCGCTCTAGTTCTTCCATTATAATCCCGGTTCTTGGCTGTGGTGCTCTCTATGTGCAGTCTACAAGTCTACCTGTGTCTGCCTATGGCTTCTGAGGCCGCTCTAGTTCTCCCATTATAATCCTGGTACTTGGCTGTGGTGCTCTCTATGTGCAGTCTACAAGTCTACCTGTGTCTGCCTATGGCTTCTGAGGCCACTCTAGTTCTCCCATTATAATGCTGGTTCTTGGCTGTGGTGCTCTCTATGTGCAGTCTACAAGTCTACCTGTGTCTGCCTACGGCTTCTGAGGCCACTCTAGTTCTCCCATTATAATCCTGGTACTTGGCTGTGGTGCGCTCTATGTGCAGTGTACAAGTCTACCTGTGTCTGCCTATGGCTTCTGAGGCCACTCTAGTTCTCCCATTATAATCATGGTTCTTGGCTGTGGTGCTCTCTATGTGCAGTCTACAAGTCTACCTGTGTCTGCCTATGGCTTCTGAGGCCGCTCTAGTTTTCTCCCATTATAATCATGGATCTTTCCTTCAGCTAGAACTGCTTACTCCACCTGTCCAAGGCACCCCGGAAACTCCTACAATGATACGTTCGTACATGGCAGGACAAATCCTTCCATCCTTCAAAGCAGTTCTCATGTGTACCACCCAAGCTATGGACTGCAGTCTTACTTACAAGCTTGCTCTGATATTCAAGTATGCCTATAAGTGGGAGAAAACTGTGCGTCATTATGTCGTAACTAACTCTGTACACGTCAAAAGAGCAGCCATCTGAAACTTAATATGTACATCTAGGCTGTCCAACATTTTTCTGCGATTACTGCTACATATAAACAAAATTAAGGATTAACAGGTTGATAAACCTGAAATTCGGAAACTAATCAGAAATGGCTGGTTCACTGCAGTGAAATGCAAAAAGGAAAACCAAGTGTTATTTATTTAAATGTTACGTCTTGAAGAATTCAGTCTTGGATAAGTTTTAAGACTAAAAACTTTCTGTGCAGGCTCTGCTCTATGAATAAAACTTTCTCAGGCTCTTTATGCTCCCCTTTTTCTTATGACACTCTCTCTCCTTCCTTCCATCTGCAGTTTCTGACCTAACAGAACTGCAGTGTACATGCTCCCCCTATCCAAACTTAAGAATGCAGGGAGGTTTAATTAATGAAGACCAAATTCTCCAGATAGATCTATTTTTGTGTCTGCCTACAGAGAATTCAGTCCTTGTTTACCTTTAGGACAGAGTCTCTAGCTAAACAAACCTTCTGAGGTTCAAGTGTTTTTCAGAAGCCCAAGGAGGCCCATTCTAAGTAAGGAAATCCACCAGCTCTTTTCAGCAGCTGTATTTTCTACTGTTGCATGAGCTCTTTCATTCAACCAATTCCAAAATAAAGCATTTTTATGACAGTCTTTGTAGAATTAAATGCCTCAACCAAACTGTAGTGATCTGTTAATCTCCAGCCAAAGGATGTTTTGGGTATATTCCTTTTGGGGATTCTTTGGGGAGCACACATCCACATAATGGAAATGTGTTTTTGGTCAACACTGAAACCTTCCTCGAAAGCTATTATTCCTCGATCTCTGTATCTTGTCCAGCTTCCCATTCTTAGAAGAAAGCATGTTTCACATATAAAAGTTACCAAAGGCTGTATCTGGCCAGTTTGTGGGTGATTGTAAAGATTATCCATGTGTGGCATGTCAACAGAGCAAAGCCTGCCACCAGGTCTAAACATGTAAAACTATACAACTACTGTTTTGTCTTGCTGCTTTGCTTTATCAGCCCAATGTAAAACTACAGCTGTATGATGGACTCTGTTCTGCTCACAAATGTTATGGTTATTTCTTTTGAGACTGAAACCGTGGCCCTGACAACTGTTACCTTCTTGCAGCCCATGAGGCTGCTTCATTCCATCATCAGTACCAGTCTTTTCAACAATCACTTTTTCACCACTTCATCTACGTTATCATTTTTCTGAATTCTTTGTTATCACCTCTGGCAAATGCCTCACACATCTCATCATGGTCATTTCTATTGACATACCATTGTTTTTACTTCACACTTGGATTCACACAGCTTGGAATGATGCACCCTTTCACAAGCACTGCCAAACTACAGAAGTACAGCTACATCCTGGTCAGTGCTGTTCTTCAGCTCTTTCCCAGTGTGCACAGTCAGAAGTCTGCAGAGTATCTCACCTCCCAATTCAAGCCATTCATGTGTGGTTCAAAGTCATTACTGCAGTGGTCTCTGAACATTCAACTTCAATAAATGCTCTCCATTACATATGTAATACTGAAATTTGTTCTTCCATTGCCGTGTTCCTTGTGGACCAGAACTGAAGGAAGGCTTGGATTCAGAGCGAACACAAGCTGATACAGGCTACAGCCATAGATGTTATGCCCAGTACTTTTATTTATGTTTGCCATCATCAGACCCTAGCCTAATGCAGTTCCACAGTGGTATCCACTACCACCTTGCACTTTTAACATCCCTTGTTACAGTGTCTGATCGTCTTTCTTAGAGTCCAAGAACACTGTTATACTTTCAATAATAAGGCTCTCTGTCACACCCTTAGTAAATTCTCACCCAGTATCACTGAACAATGTGTGAGGTGGTCCATGCTTACTTAAGGGAGAAAACATTCCTTTACAATTTTTGATGGTTTCCCTGTGTTTATTAAATCAGACAGAGTATAAGGTAACCATCCATATATTTATCTACCTATGGACCAGAATGTATTGCATTTCATGTTATTAACATTAGACTCCACCAGACATTCAATATTTCTTAGCTGGCTAGACTGAATCAACTACATCATTATACGTTTCCCACCAGACTCTTAGCTTGACGCTCAGAATATAGTGTGGACCTTTTTGGCATGGAAAGGTGGCATGTTCTCTTTTCTTTAACAATTTTGATAGTTTTTTTTTTTTACTTCCTACATAGCGACATCTTTACTAATTTTACCACCAGACGCTTGACCCTCTCTTTTAGTCTGAAAAGATGGCATGTTCTCTGATTTACAAGACTGATTTTTTTTTATGTTTTCTTAAGTAGCTATATGTAATGTCATGGTCATTTCCTAAGATTAATGCTCGTTTACAATTTTCAGCCAGTTGTTTCAGTATTGCTTTATATATACTTCTTACAATTGCTACAGTCCATGTAAAAATACACCCTGAATAACGCGATTAGAACCACTTAATTTAAAGTAATGTTCAAAACACTTCCACTCCACAGTCACTTAGATAGACAGATTTAGGATTCGATTCTCCACGCTATAAAATGGCACATGCAAAAAGGGAACCCCAAAGATATTAAAGTACAAAATTTAAGAGCTTGCCATTTGTTTAGGTGGCGTCTTGTGCCCACAAAACCAAAACACCCAAAAGACTCACATTAATAAGAATGAAAGTAAACCAACATATAAAGTATATGCTTCCTGGCAGATGTGACGAAGATTTAATGCAAGTGCTGCAACACTTAGATGATCACCCTCCTACTCCAATCCAAACAAACTTTTTGTAATACACAAGATTCCCTCTTTCTGGATACTTTAAACGATTTGGCTATGGACACTTTAGAAGGTTTATTTACACCTTTGGTTTGTAAAGAAATATTGTGTATTTTGTACAGGAATTATAATCCACCAGAACAACTGCTTTCTTGGATGATACGAAATGGAAATAAAAGTGATTTTTTTTTTTTAAATATGTTGTTGTTGTTGCGTCTTTCGGCTTTTTCCCGGTTAGGGGTCGTAACAGCAGAACTCCGGTCCGCTAATGATTGGCAGTAGATTTTTACGTGCCGAGTTGCCGGCCCTGACGCACAACCTTGCTTTTTAAATGTTTTAAAATCTGTATTTTGGTAAATATATCAGCTAATGCAAAAGCCTGACAATGTCTTCATGGAACCCACCCCAAGCACACCAGGTCTGGCCCACCATGACATCATGGGTGTTTCAATAAAACTTAAAATTTAACCCTCGCCCTATACACCCCTATGATGTAATGGGAGGTACCAACCTTGGGCCCACCTACTAAAACTGTAATAAAAAGCCCAGACAAAACCACTGTTACTCAGTCTTCTAAGCAGCGCTCATCTGCCAATAAAGGAACTTCTATTTCACAGGAACTGAGTACTTGTTGTCTTTTTTCTCGAACTTAAGGACTACTGAATTACCTCTCACAGGTACCTCGAACCTATGGTATACTGAAACAAGAAGGACCCCAGGACCCAGAGACAAAGAAGCATCTATCAACACATGGATTTCCCCGAAGCATCTCCTCCGATGCTGGCAAGTACATACCAATTCTGAGTAAATCAAGCGAAGTGGTAAATGACATGAAAGCATCATGTACCAAGCTCAAGTAACTCCATACCAACTGCCTGGCTGTACTCAGATGCTTGCCAACAAGAGGTCTGAGTTTGGGTACGTTGCACTTCAGGCATATCTCACTACTGTCAGTCATTTCAAGAGAGAACTACATTCAAGATCACTGTACAAGCTGTTTTGTATCTTGTTTATTATGCCCACAGAAGCATGCCCAAACTAAAGCTGCAGTTTCTTTAGAAACTTTCTAGACCTCCTCCAGGGTTGTCCTCTGAAACAGAGATGACCTCCTTTTCACTATAATTTTAAAGGTCTTTATTTGGAATATCGACACAATAATGTCTAAAATTAGTGAATTCAGAAGTTACTGGTTGTTTAAACAGTCCCACTCTGTATTGTCAATGTCCATAATTGTTCCGGCCCCTTTTAAAGGCATCTTACTTAGCAAGAAACATATTTCCACTGGAACTACTAATGTTTCAATATCACATATATCTTGCACTATTTTGCTTGTGTTTTCTGTCTTTGTGAACTCACTACTTTTCCATCACCATACTTGAAACCCTACTAATATGTGCTTATTCGTTTCACCTAAAGCAATCTACTGATAATAGTCGTTTAAACATTTTATCCACAAACTGTGTAAGTACAAGCTGTATAGTACAGTTGTCCAAGTTACATTTACCCAGAACAGTAGATTTTTAAATTTCTTACTGCTGCAGAGTGGATCTGAGGGAGGGAGCCAAACCTTTTAGAAGCTGCCCGGTTGCTGTGTCCTGGGCAAGACACACACTATAGGCTACTGAAACAGTGGGAATGATAAACATGAATCAAAACAGAGCAAAAAAGACACTACTATAAAAATCACTGCATCTGATCTGGCCCTTTAAAAAGAAAAAAAAATGTTTTCTGCTATATTTTCAGACCTTTTGTTTTCCTCAGGTTCCTTACCTTGTTCATCTCTTGTTTGGACAGTCTGTAGTCCAAAGACAGGTGCTGGGAACATCTGGCTCTCCTGCCATATGTACCTGGTGTACCTGTGCTCAGTAATAGCAGTGTCACCAAGCTGGTGTCTCTCCAACGTGTACTTCGTTTCTACTTCGTGCAACATGCTGTGCCTTGACCGATGTTACTGCTCCTTGCAATGCCAGATGCCTTTTATCCATCCATGTGCTTTACTGCTGACATCACTGAGGCAAAAGTTCAGAACATGCTGCTAATGTTAACTACCACACCTTTAAGCATACAGTACCTTGAGTACTGTATTTGTAGAGTACCATCTAATACACTGCTTACTACATAACTAATTTGCAGGAGAGATGTAATCTGCCATAAAACTGCAGTGTCTTCAGTAATCTGATCCAACTGGAGTATACCTCATAAATCTAACACTTTTCCTCTTTCAAAATCAATAGCAGAAAAAAATGCAGTCTTTTTCCTATTTACAGGTCACAGCAGAAGGTTCATTATTAAGTACATATAATTCTGTCTCCATTCAAATAAATCCCCACCTGAAATCTCCAATGCAACACCCTTCTTTCTCCTGGTTAGCAAGACAGCAACTGCAATACAACACTTTTGCTTTTCAAGCTCTATGAACAGAGTCCAGACCATAAGCTAATTTTTCCATCTTCCATAGGGTTTGTCGTCAACTACAAGCAGGATTCTCTAACAGGAAGTCATCATCTGTCACCAATGTTAAAGACGCACAAACAAGGAAGGTTTTAAAGATATGTGGAACACATTTTCATACAGACATCCTGAAGCACCACCACCAAGACCCACACTTCGTATGTACTGACAGGAGACACACACAACCATTGCCATAAGGTAGTAGTGCTGTAAAAGTCTGTCAAACAGCAAGCACTCTTGTAATACTCAAACAAAAGTAGTAACTGCAGTTTTAATGTGCATTACCTTAAATATGCCTTGGTAAGAGTTTTTTATGTTCCATTTTGTTGTGCCCCTGACCCAATCATAGGTTCATCGGTGTGACTAGACTAACTACCACTACGGCCTTTATAAGCCTAGCCATGCATCCCAAATCCCAAATCTCTGACAATTTCTGGTACCCTTGATAAGTGTAAACAGGGGCTTGGGAGATGAAACACTTACAAGCAGGGACCTGGGAGATGAACCATTTAAAGTTTCCTGTGTCCATTAGAGACATAAGTGCAAAACCAAGGATGAATTTCTTGTTCTCCATCCAACTGTCCAAGTTGCACATGAACTGGGTTACAGAGGAAATTACAGTTGTGTACACTTACCATAAATGTAGATGTTTGGGTGTATTCACTGTTGCAGTCATCACACTTGGGTTATCCTGCCAGGGGTAACCCTCAGTCGGCCCGAATACCAGAGGCTTAGTATTTCTGCGTCGGTTGCTGTCGCTCCAGGACTGACGTCAAGTCGTCAGTGGTATAAAATCAGGCAGCCAACACCATTACATCAGTTTTTCTTGCACCAACTTTCAGGAGCCCCCAAATAGGGAGCTAGGTTATGGTGGAATAACACCAACAGTAGAAAGTAAATACCAAACATTCCCTGTAAGGAGTGAGGAAGAGAGAGAGAGAAGGGGGATGGAGGGAGAGAAACCAGGACTACAACAGTGAATACACTCGAACATCTACATGTATGGCAAGTGTACACAACTGTACTATGTTCTTCGTGTTTCACAGTTGCAGTCATTACACTTGGGTTGATTCCCAAAGCTGAAGAAAAGGGTGGAGGCAGTCAAAAAGGGTGGAGGCTGGCTACGATGCCCTGCAAGACTGCGGTTGCAAAGCCTGCTCTGGATTTGGAGAAGATAGGCAGGTGGTAGTGCTTGGTGAAGGTATGAACAGAAGTCCCATGTTGCAGCCTCCAGGATGTCCCTGGTAGGGACCTCTCTGAGAAAAGCTGCAGAGGTGGAGGCTGCCCTGGTGGAATGCGTCCTGACCCCCTTAGGGGGCGGTTTACCATCGTGTTTGTAGCAGAAATGGATGCAGTGTGCTATCCATTTGGAGACTGTTTGGATATGGCCTTGCCCTCTTACCCCTGCTGCAAAGCTGACTAGCAATTGGTCAGTTTTTCTAAAAGATTTAGTCCTATCCAGGTAAAATCTGAGCTGTCTGTGCACATCAAGAGAATGCAGGATACTTTCCCCCTTGTTTTGTGGGTTAGGGAAAAAGATGGGCAACTGCATTGAATGGTTAACAGCCACACTGGACACCACTTTAGGCACGGAAGTTGGGTTAGTCCTGAGGGAGACCCTGTCAACATGGAAAATGATGAAGGGTTCTACAGCCATGAGTGCTTGTAGCTCAAACTCTTCTAGCTGAAGTGATGGCCAGAAGCAAGGCTGTTAACTCTGCTGAAGCTGCAGGCTCAAAGGGGGGGGGGGATGAGCTTTTCCAACACAAAGTTAAGGTCCCAAGCTGGGGTAGGGGCTCTTCGGGGTGGTCTTAAAATTGTTAGCCCCTCTTAGAACTGTCTGATGAGAGGATGAGAGAAGAGAGGTGTCTCTGTGCTGTAATGAGCAGAGATGGCAGAGGCATGAATTTTAATAGAAGAGAAGGACAGACCCCTGTGTAGTAGGTCTGTTAGGTAATCCAGGATGAGAGGTAGGGAGGGCTGTGCTGTTTCAGCTCCTTTAGCCTGGATCCAGGTGCAATACCTTTTCCACTTGTCAGCATAGGATTTTCTGGTACTGGGCCGTCTGGCCTCACGTATAACATCCAGGACTTGTTTGCTTAGGCTGGCAGCTGGAGGAGAGGTCAGGGAATAAGCCAGGCTGCCAGGTTCAGGGTCTGCAATTGTGGACGCATGAATTCTCCATTGTTCTGGATCAGGAGTGTTGGGATCTGAGGAAGGTGCCATGGTGGCAGGGGTGACAGGCTGCGCAGCAGTGGGTACCTGTGCTGGCGTGGCCAGTCTGGGGCAATCAAGATTGCCCTTGGTTTTTCCTCCCTTATTTTCAGACGTACCCTTGAAATTAGTGGGAGAGGGAGAAATGCATAGATTGAGAGGTTTACCCATTGGAAGGATAGTGCATCCACTTTCCAGGCCTTGCTGTGAGGTTCCCTGGTGCAAAATTTGCTGAGCTGGTGATTGTTGTGAGAGGCAAAGAGGTCCACCTTTGGGGTGCCCCATTTCTGGGTTACAAGGTTGAAAGTTCTGTGGTCTAGCTGCCATCTGTGTGGGTCTAGCAGGTTTCTGCTTAAGTTGTCTGCCAGAGAGTTTAGGGAGCATGGCAGGAATTGTGCTACCAGGTGAATTTGCATGGCTGAAGCCGTGTGCCAAAGGGTCATGGCGAGCCTGCACAGAAGATAACAGTGAGGTCCTCCCCGCTTGCTGATATACCACATCACTGTGGGGTTGTCTGTTTTGATCACTAGAGGTCCTGGGGAAACAGTAGGGGTCTGAAAGCTGTCAGAGCGTGCTGAACAGCTAGCATCTCTTTTTGGTTGATGTGCAGATGTATTTGATTTGGGCTACAATAACCCTGTGAATGCACCTTCCGTCCAGGTGTGCACCCCATGCATAATCTGATGCTTCTGTGGTGAGGGTCTGGGTGGCGCTGGATTGAGAGAAGGGAAGATCCTTGTTATGGCTGCATGCTGCTGCCCACCAAAGAAAATCTTTCCTTAGACTGGGTATGATAGTTTCCAGGTCCTGACAGTGTTGACACCAAAGGCTTTTTAGGCACCATTGTAGTTTCCTCATATGCAGTCTGGCATATGGAAGGAGTAGAATGCATGAGGCCATGAACCCTAGTGCTTGCAGGGTTTTCCTTGTGGATAGCTGGTTTCTGGTGGCTAGTTGAGAGGAGTAGCCTGTCAGGTAGGCTTGTTTTTCCGAAGTAAGGAATGCCATCTGGGATGCTGTGTCCAGGCTTGCTCCCAGGAATACAATTTTTGAGTGGGGACTAGTCTGGATTTCTTTTCATTTATAGTATACCCCAGGGAGGTCAGTAGGTCCTTTACAAATGTCAGGTGTTGTAACAGCTTTTACTAACTGTATGCCTGAATCAGGCAGTCATCTAAGTAGGGGTAAATCTGAATATTTCTTTGTCTGCAAAAAGCAGTGGCTGGACCCAGGCATTTTGTGAAAACTCTGGGAGCAGTGGATAAGCCAAAGGGATGCGCAGAGAACTGAAAGTGCATAGATCCTGCCCTGAAACGTAGACATTTCCTGAGAGATTCCTTGACTGGGATGTGTAGATAGGCTTCTTTTAGGTCTAGGGTGGCTAACCAAGCATCCTTGGAAAGCATAGGAAGAAGCGGCTGGAGGGTGAGCATTTTGAATTTTGGTATCACCAGAAAGGTGTTTAGAATTGACAGATTGAGAATTGAGGACTGGGCACCAGGTGCCTCTTTTCTGGGTACCAGGAAAAGCCTGGAATAGAAACCTTGGCCTATCTGGTCTGCAGGAATAGGGTGTATTGCCCTAATGGAGAGCAGGGAATGGACTTGTTTTTTGGCCTCTGCCCACTGGTTTGGAGGAACATCTGGGAACCCTTTTGGGGTTGGCAGAGTGTGGAAATAAAATTTGTATCCGTGGGACACTATGTTGAGAACCCATCGGTCGTTGGTAATAGAGGCCCAGTTGTTTGCATGAAAGGAGAGTTTTCCTCCTAGGGGAACAAGTTCTTTCCAAAAGGGGGTGGCTTAGCACTCCCTGTTTTTGAAGTGGAGGAACTCCATTGCTTAGATCTCTGCATTCCCTGGGACTGCTGTCTGGGAGGGTCAGCTTCCCCTAGGTCTTGTCTGAACTGGCTTGGAGGGGGCCGGAAAGGACCAGTGCTTGGAGGGGCAATGCCTAACTGAATCTCAGAGGCTGGACCTGTAAGATGTCTTTAACTGTCTGCATAGATTTAGCTTTTTCTTCCATCTTTTTAAGACCTCTTCTGCCTTGGTGCCAAACAAATTATCTTTGTTCAATGGTGCGCCCCAACAGTTTTGATTTGATATGGTCTGGCAAGGGCTGTTCTTTAAACCAAGCATGCCTTCTAAGTACAGAACCAGTGACTGCTGCCCTGCAAGATGCTTATAAGGCATCAAAGCCACATTGCAAGGTGAGTTTAGTAACTTGGCTTGCAGAATGCAAAAGCTCTTGTAAGTCTTTATTTTCTGCACAAGCAGGAAAGGTAGATATTTTTTGTTTGGGGGGTTCCATGGTATGTTGCTGGTATTTCAGGATGTGGAACTGACAATTTTGTGCTCTAATGGCAAGAGTTGCAGAGGTATATATATGTTTTTACCCCATCTGTCTAAAGCTCTGGAATCCTTGTCCGGGGGGGGAGGGATTCTTAGCTGTGGTTGCTTTTATTCCTTTAGGTCCTCGGGAGATGACCTCTGGGTGAGCAGTAGGATTTCTGAAAAGGAATTTGATAGAGTCAGGGACTCTGTAAAACCTGTCAGGTTTGCTGGGAGTAGGAGGAAGGGTGTCAGGAGTTGAACTGGATTCCATAAAGATATCATCCACAATATCCAAGACAGGAGGAATGGCTAAAGGTCTGTGCTGTGGTAAATCTAAGAATTCCCTGAGTCTCTTTTTGGACTGAGGATAATCCTGACATTCCCACTGGAAATGCTCCCTTAAAGTATGTAGGGTTTCACCAAATGAAAAATCCTCTAGAGGAGAGGCAGAAGGAATGGATTCCTCTGTATCTGAATCCTCATAAGCAGATAGGGGTTGCATGTCTACATATTCAGAAATCTCAGAGTCATCGGACTCCTGGTCAGATAAAACTACTGGGGACAAGTCTCTTTTTCTTTTGGAAGGGGTAGGCTGGCTTCCCTTAGTAAGCATGATAGTCTTCCGCCATTTTAAGCATTTGAGATTGAGGCATGGAAGCAGGTGCCTGAGCTTGGGTCATCGTTTTTTTTAGGAGTATTTCATACCCTGGGCCTTAGAAACTTAGTAGTTTTAGAAAGAACTGAAGACGCAAAAGAAGTCATCTGTTTGTGTTGAGTATCGGTAGTGCGAAGAACTTCCTCGGAAGCCGGTGCCTGCTCAGCGGCTCCGGACCCATCCAAGGTAGAGACATCCACAGGTTCCTTAGTCAAAGAAGAGTCTCACTGCATACCTGACTCCGAACGGGTCTCGGTAGCGGCCTATGAATCCACAGAAGCAGGTATCAGGGGCTGCAAAAGCGCCTTACTGAGGACCGGCGAACTGATGACTAGCTTAACAGAAGCGCCACTGGCAGTTTTGGACCTGTGCTGTCTCTGCCTTTATCCTTATGTTTTTTCGAAAGATCGCTAGTCGGATGGCTTACCGAAGCCATATCGGAATACGGAGACCGAGAGCGAAAATATTTAGCTACAATAAGGGCCTGACGAAGAATAGTTCTGGCTTTGAACAAAGCACAAAAGCGACAGCGAGGTATGTTGTGGTCTGGGCCTAAACAGGTGACACAGTAAGAATGGAAGTCTCTGTGTGGTATTTGCTTTCCACAGGCAAGACAATTGTTAACTTTTTCTGACATTGGTTAGAGCAAGAAAAAAGGATCCCCAACGGGGTACTAAGACTTCAACTTCAATTTGGGAATGAAACTCAGGCAACAGCTGACTGGCACTCGTGCGAACTGCTTATGCTTTGGGCTCCTTGGCAAGAAAGACTGATGTAATGGCGTCGGCTGCCTGATTTTATACCACAGACGACCTGACGTCAGTCCTGGAGCGACAGCAACCGATGCAGAAATATTAAGCCTCTGGTATTCGGGCCGACTGAGGGCTACCCCTGGCAAGATAACCCAACTGTGATGACTGCAACAGTGAAACACGAAGAACATCTGTGCCTTACATGGATGGGAAAGCCTGTTCCAGAGAAGAGGTAGTCTATGGGATATATGCCAGTCTCTCCAGCAGGTCCTATTTATATCACAGACGAGGTTTAAGTCTTTAGAAGGAGTAATTCTTGTTCCGTGTCCATCAGGGTGGGGTTTGACAACACCTTGTATGCCAAGCATAGATCTCCCCTCAACAGGCCGTTGGAGATGGAATACAGGGATATGGCTTTGGGGTTGTCTGCATATGACATGTTACTTACACCATCTATTCTTTTAGTGGGGAACCTGTGTGGATGTTCCAATTGTTGGAGGTGCCCGATTCATTACATACCAAAGGGGGGACTGTACTCACAGGTCTGATGCATACTGAATACAGAGAACCAATGACCTCTTTGGACCTTGACGCCATACCTTTGTCTACAACTTGTACAATACAAAAGGATTGCCTCACTACTGTTGACATGTGATGGTCAAAGGCTAGATTTCGGTCCATGAGTGCCACCAAGTCCCTGACTACTGGGTCGACTCTTAGGGGACGTGTTGTCAATAGGATGGTTATCACAGGTGGAGGGCTTACCAAGGGACACTTCTGTGCATTTCTTGGCATTTAGTTTTAGTTCACAGCTCTGACACAAGTTATTTTCTGTGTCAGCCCTTCCCGGAGAACATTAGTGTTGGTGGGGGATACTATGACAGCTCCTAATTTGCAATCGTCTGCAAATATTGTCTGTCAGAAACTCAAGACAGTGACCTTGATTTCAGAGAACTAAACCCCAAAAAGGAGTGGTCCTAGGACCGATCCCTGTGAGACTCCGCTTGTGGCTGGCCGCTTTGCAAAGGTGGATTCACGAATTCTAACTTCCCGGGTTCAGTCTGTGAACCAGCTGGCTATCCACTGGGTGACTTAAGAGTTTATACCTAGCTTCTTAAGTTTATCAACAATGCCCGAGTGGGGTACTGCACCAAATGTCTTTGCCAGGTCAAGGTAGGCAGTGTGAACAGTCTTGCTCGCATCCATTGCTTTGGTGACCTTCTCAATGCAGTCCACCAAGCTGAGTAGGCATGACCTGACTTTGACAATACCAAACTGGGTCGGGTCCAATGTTTGGATTTTACCTATGTCATCATTTAATACTTCCATGGCCTTGCATACAAGACTAGTGAGACTTATGGGTCTGTAGCTGGCCCACTTTTGTGCAGAGGAATGACTGCTGCTGTTCTCCATTCATGAGGCCCGAAGCCTATTTGGAGGCCAAGGTTAAATAGCAATTCCAGACGGCCTGATAGATTAAGTTTCATGCTATTTAGAAGGCATCTTGGGATACTGTCTGTGCAGTGTTCTTGGCTTTCAAGAGAACACTGAAGACCTGTTCCCTAATGATAGTAGGGAGAGCTATACTTGATACTATTTCCTGAGGGGAGGTTGAGGGACACAGAGGAGTAAAGTTACACCTGACTTTGTCAGCCAGTATGTTTGCTATATCTTCTGGCCTTTTAATTTCTCCAGATCGTTTGGGTTTATAATACCATGACAGGAATGGACCCCATTCCTAAGACAAAGTAAGATTAAAGTTCATGAAATTAGTTCTGTTTCAATCTTTGATGTCAGCCAGTAGTGCTCTTCGCAGAACCCGCAATGTGCCCAGTAATGACTCATTCTGCAATTCGTATGGAGTTACATATACTGGTAACATACCTAAATATGATTGTAGATTAAATTTTTATAAAACACATTGCTCCTGCTACTATGGGAACTGTCTGGGTATCTTTCTTCCACACTGCTCTCGTTTCTGCCCGCAAATCCTGATATTTTATAGCTGTCTCTCTCTCTTCTGTACGCAAGACACTGTAGTCACTGGATGTAGCAATTTCAGTGATCAATGCTACTTCTGTCTTCTTGTCATGGACAACTATATCTGGTTTTCTCACATCTATCTTTTGAACTGTTTATGGGTGATCCCATGTGATGTAAAGTTCATCATTTTCTATGATGCCTTGTGGCTCATGTTTTATGTGTCTGGCTCAGTATAGATGACTCCATTAACAATGAACTCTGCACACAAGAAATCTCTCTTTGCCTGCTCAACTGCCATTATCTGAAACACACTCCCAATCCAGTTGACTTCTATCACCTCTCATCTCCAATTTAAAAAACTCCCCAAAACCCATGACTTAAATAACTGGCTTTTGCTATGCTACTCCCCAGGTTAATCCACACTCTGCACTGTTGCTAGGAATCCGTCATGATTCAATTAATCCACACTCTGTTGCTAGGAATCCGTCATGATTCAACCATTCAACTATTCCAATGATAAGTCCTTTACAGAGCCAGTAGACCTGTTTAACTAATGAAAAGTTCTGAACAGAAAGAGCAACCTTGTAGTAAAAAAAAAAAAAAAAAAAAAAAAAAAAAAAGTAACAAGTTTTTCTTCATGCGTCATTCACTATTGCAGCTACCTACAAATTGTTAATGCTTGCTTATGTATGCCTATTTGTATTCTTGGATGTATTCATTCCTAGTGTTATGTGGAGCTTTTCTCCCTGGGCCTCCTCTGAAAATGGACCTGTGTCCAGTCGGACTTCCCCGGTTAACAAATGTAAAATAAAATAATTGTGTATTGCCTTTGAGGTTGCAGACATAGCTATAGAATGCTTGTGGTGGTCTTGGCCTGGGAGGCCAAATTTACCTAAATTTGGCTTTGGTAAACTTTATTTGTCCTCTGACTTGCTTATTTAGTTTGCTGAGAGTGCTCTTATCCTGCTGGGTGCTAACACCTACTCATTTTTGCCATGATTTTCTTCCACTATACAGCCTATTGAGGTTATGATTCCATTAGGGTGGCTTGCTTTTTTGAGTCAGTTTTGTACTTCTTCCTAGTGAGCGCAGTTGCCTCTATGCAGCTATTAACATGGTTTTATAGGGTTTCTGTGAACAATGACACCTAGGCAGCAGTATTCTCAGGATTTATGGGAGCATGAAATTTAACCAGGTTATAACTAAATAGTAGGAATTTAGCCTTAGAATAGTTCCTGAACATTCCAGGGTTAGCTGTGGCTCCAGGTTCTATTTTTACTTTAAAGGAGACTATTCTGGGGTGTGACCTTACCAGAGAAGACATTATGCTAGGGGTGTGCAGTACTCTCCCATATTAGTGAGGACCAGATTAAATATGTTTGCACCCCTGGTCAGCGTATTAACAATCCGGTCCACATAGTTTGTTTTGACAAAATCCAGGAGTCTGTGAGCCTGCGTGTTTGGTGTCATATATGATTCTCAGTTAATACTGGTGTAATTACGGTCGCCCATGTGTATGTTACTGGGTTGGATGGTGAGCATTTCCAACACGCTTAAATACATGCTATGGGTTTCCTGGGTCACAGAGGGAGACTTGCAGCTTGCAAGGAAGTGGTACATGATTTTGCCTATGGCTATCTGAACATGGAGAAACTCACATGCATCATCCTGTTTGACCAGCCTTCACATATATTTATTTTTGATGTAAATCAAGTCACCTCCACCTGTAGTCCCTGTCAGTGTAGTAACTGGTCTAAATGTGTGGAAGGCATTACAACCTTGCACTGCCAGTGTTCTCTCTGCGGCTTTAAACCATGTTTCAGTGACTGCACAGATTACTATAAAGGGTCCCTAGTTGACAAACAATGGTAGACTTGAGTGCAGACAAAAAGTGGTGCAATGCAAGAATGAGGCATGACAATGACACAAATATGTGGTTCCACAGGGGTGGCTGTGGAATAAGAGAAAGGATACCACAATAAGAGTTACCATTCTAACATGCGCTAGAGCTTCAAGGATAGCAGGAACAAAGAAAGGGTTAAGTAGGCAGGATTCAAGCTAACCCTGCCTTCCATTTTGGTAGGTTCTAGTTTTCAAAGTTAAGTTAAACCTGGGCACTAAAGGTAACTTCAAATGCTGCTTACAGAATGTCACAAACAGCAGCTGTGAAAGTAAAAAGCACTTCTCCCATTAACATCTCATTCAAAATAAACAATCACATTATTACTCCAAATTCCAAATGTCAACACAGATGGTTCCTAGTTCAGACAGTAACAGACAGACGTGTGTGTGTGCATACATGCAATTGGGGAAGAGAAGTCTGTGTAATAAAAATTTGTACATAAAAAAATGACCAGAACAAACATGCTAAAAGATTATTACTGATCTTGCTTCTAACAAACCACTGGGCACACTTTTAATTCTAAATTACTTTGCCAACAAATAAATTATTCCATAATAAAAAACTTACATATAACACACAGACACATACACACACACACACAGACACACCCACCCCAAATGAAAAATACATGTACATTACACAAGCCAAAAGTAGAAGCCATAATTGTATTCAGGGATACTGAAATACTTCAATTCCATCTTGCGCCCTTCAGCATTTCTGTCTGCCCCTTTTAACAATGATCTGTGCAACAAAGATGTGTGTACATGTAGTGAGAAGGTGGGAGGGACAGAGACTATTTCATAAGAATTTCAGTTAACTTTTAGAACTCCAAATCTCTGTTCAAGCTTAAAAAAAAAGAACAAGTCTGCATTCTGTAGTACCTGGACAACCCCAAGAACATAAGGCCCTAGTCACCTTAGTCTGCTACAAATAAGACATACTAAAACAAAATTTCTTCCAAAAACTCTCTGCCACCCCTGTGACCTGTGTGAAAAAGCAGTCTTTACAATCCAACAGGCTACTTTAAGTATCGTGTCTAGCACCACAAACCCTTGGTTAACAGCACTCGGACAACCCCAATGTTGAGGACATTTTACAGTATGTGGACAACAATGAGACCAACTGTTATGAACATTCTGCTAGTAAATTTCATTGCTACTCAGTCCTGACATATGTAACCTGCAGATTCCTTCAAAAACCCCACAGATACAATGCCACTTCTGGGATCCTGCATTTCATGTACATCCATGCTACCAATAACTGCCACACATAGGGCCATGGACTTAGCGACACTCCTTTAACTGCTCCCAGTCTTGGGGCCTGAAAGTTTACAGCCAATACCACCAGTTCCTAAAGACTGATTATAGTGGTATATAATTACTGGTAAAACTCTGTACAAGACCACACACCTGCAAGTAACAGACACTGCTACTGTATTTTACCTGACACTACTTTAAACTGCAAGTCTTCACGTCAGTCTAGCACAACTACTTCAAATCTTTTCCTAAAAGTTATGAGCCTACCATAAAAGATAAATGCTAGGTTTACAAATCTCTGCACTGTTTAATTCTTATTTATATGTACTGCTTAATGCATTCTCCTTTTTTTTATTCACCAGGCTGGTCTGAAAACATTCAAAAAGGCTCACAAACTTAACATGTTCATTCATTTACTCCGGGGTAAAACAAAGCTCATTTCTGACAACCTCTGGGACTGATGCCACAGGCATTATGACCACATGGCAGATAAAGCCTTTCCAGGCTGCCTGGAAGCACACCCCTTCTCATCATGTATCACTCAGCTCACCTTCTCCAAATCTTTTTGTTACAGAACTGAACTCAGAGAAGAAAACACCACGCGTGAGTGATGTTGAGATATGTTACAAAACAACAGCGTTCGCATTATGGTAAGTAACCTCTAGGGAAGGGCCCATAGTTAAACGTAGAGCATGGCACCACCACAGACAACTCAAGCCCTGAAGAAAGACATGGACCTGGCAATAATATCCAATTATTAACAGTCTCTCACAAAGCTGTAGTGTAAACAGCTGTATGCAGTTGTTTCTATAGCTGTATCACAGAAAATGGCAGGAGAAGTAACCACATGTCCATCAAAATGAGCTCTGGGCTTTCATTATTTATCGTTAGAGAATTCAATAAAATTAGCTCTGGAAAGAGTGACTTTAGAAACTTAGCAAACTTAGATTTGGCAAACGATACAATCAAATAGCATCCTCAATGAAAAATGCGGTTCTGCCCACATAAAATCTGAGAAATTTGTTTACATTAGTGTAAGGAAAGGTATTCACACCCCTCAATGTAACCCCTCCTCCATTTTATTTGGTCAGCTTTTTTATATGTCACGTTTTTGCAGTCTCAATTGTTTCAGGTAGATCCATTATATACTTACTGTCGCTCGTTCGTCTCGAACACGTATGACAAGGCGGCTTCGGGTTTTCGTTTAGATGCTTTAATACATAGAAACACATCAGCATGGACAGCAGCATCATTAAATACAAATGAACTAATTAACAGACAGACCTTACATACATACATGCTTACATCTCAACAGCTGACTACAAAATGGCAGTCTAGCTTGCACGTTCTCATTATTTACACACTTGTGCAAGCCCTTGGACAGCTTCTTAAAGGTATATACACACACTGATCTACACTTACATATATAAACATACGCACTCATACACACACACACACACACACACACACACACACACACACACACACACACACGTATTATAAATACACATATGCAGCAACAAAAATGGGTCTATGGCACCTTCTTCTTCTTTCAGCTTTTCCCGGTTAGGGGTCGCCACAGCGGAACTCCGGTCCGCTAATGATTGGCAGTAGATTTTTACAGTGCCGAGGTGCCAGCTCCACGCCCAACCCTCAACGAAGGCACGCCCATTCAAGCATGTCTTTTGAACGCCACTCGACCGCGGGGAGGACATGCAGACTCCACACAGAAGGCGCTCCAGCCGAGAATCGAACGGAAGAACCTCTTGCTGTGAGGCGACAACGCTACCGCTGCACCTTTGATGAAACACCTTTTGATTCAATTACAGCATTCAGTCCTCTTGGGTAGACACCTGCCATCAATTAATAAGACTCTGATTAACCTCAAATAAAGTTCAGCTGTTCTAGTAGGATTTTCCTGACATTTACTCAGTTGCTTGCTACAGCAAAACCCATGGTTCGCAGACAGCTTACAAAGCATCAAAAGAATCTCATTGTTGAAAGCTTTCAGTCAGCAGAAGGGTACAAAAAAACCACGGATATGAAATAAAGGATACACTGCTGTCTATTTGCATCCAGTTCAAACGTATGGGTTGTCAGATATGAAAGGATATGATCTTGGCACAAACTTAAAGCTTCATTGGATGCAGAACTCTGTCTCCTCCCCTACCCATAATTCTCTAGCTCCACCTTAGATGCTCAGAACGTGTTTGCTGCTTGAACGATATGGACCTGCGAAAGAGCTCTCAAAGAGCTTACTGTAGCCCTTCAATCTTTAGCTACTCCTCTCCTACAATGAGAACGTTTCTTCTCTCCATTATATTTATCTATAGTATAGAAATTAGGAATAGACTCTAGTATGCCCTTTTTTCTTCCTATTGTTAGTTGTTTGAAAAAAAAGACAGTTAGGTGACATATTTATAGTAATATCTTTGTTGTTGTAGTTCGGGTTTAACTTCCTTGCTTTTCAGGATATCAACATGTCGGAAATCCTCCAGATTCAGGAAGTGCACAGAGTATGGTCATTAACTTCCACCGCAAGACACAGACTCCAAATGTGCTTAATGTTTAGATGCAGCATACCTGGATGCAGATTGCCAGTTATCTAAAGCTATCAGTCCTAGACCCCTTCAGACCACAAGGGACAAACTTGCATTAAAGGGGCTCCTTCTAACACAGAGAGGGGCTACCCCTTCCACTTCTTCATCCCCCACAAAAAACATTGAACAAAACTGAAGGGGCAAGAAAAGGACAAGGAATATGATAAGGACAAGAGGGAAAAACAGAGGAACAATTCAGCCACTAAATCCACTAAAAATGTTCTCCGGAACCAACAACTTTGCTCATCCTGACCTTAAAGTCATTTGAAGATCGGATCTGACAATTTCGTGTGTCCAATCACCTTCTCCACAAGGCAGATACTCACCGGGACCACAGAATCCTAAACTACATTGACCGATCCTTCAGGAAAGGAGATGCTCCTGACCACTTTCATTGGCATCATCCACTCAGTCATCAAGAACCCTCACAAACCTCGATATCAATAAGATGATGAGGAAGTTTTTGAGGACGCAAATTCAGCTTGGGGTTATCCTGATACTTCCTACTGGAAAAGTACCGAGTACTGGCCATCTTACTCCTCCCTTAAAGGAGACCCTCACCCACAGACTCAAAAAACATGTTAATTTCATTATGGTTTGGTGTTTCCTACATTTTAATACCACTCTGGGACTACTTACAGGTTTTTAAATATTTTTATATGTAATTTCTGAGTCTGACCATATGGGGTCTGGTATCGTGAAGTAATTTTGATTATTTAGTCTGCCTCTAGGTATCGCAGAATGCAGTGCTTCTCTGTAAAAAGTTACATCACACAGGCGTCTTTCTTCCTAAAGCTCCTATCACTGCACTGATTTTACATGCATACACTGCTGTCTTTCAGTCAGTTAGTTTTAAGTAACATTTCATGCCATTCAATGACTACCTAAAACACAAACAGTGCAAATGCCACAGAACCGACTTCCAAAGTGCTACTTCTTTTTAGAATGGCAAAACTGCATTTTTTGTGAATCCTGAATTGTATTACTTTAACTCATCTCCCATCCCTCTTCACACCTAACTTCCCTAGCTGTGAAAGTGCTAAGGGTAATTTGAGCTCTTAGCTGCTGTGATTGACAGCTCACAACAGGAGGACTTGACTCATGTAATGTAGCCTTTACTTTCTGTATGGGTAGGGAAGGACCAGGGAGCTGCGACATCACAGCATGGGTGGGCTTTTAGGACAGTCATGATGTCAGTTTGGGGAGGCAACTGGCCAGAAAACTACCTGTATTCAGTGGCCTTGATGGCATAAATGAATTGGAGACTGCAGCAAGGGCGGGATAAAAGTTTTTTGAAAGTGAAACCACCACAGTACAGTAAGGTACTGTTCTAGTGGAGAGAAACAGTCAATTTAAACTATTTTAAATGCTGTGTGTTGTTTATTCATATCAGGTACAATAAATAGGGAGAGAAAGGACAGAGACGTTGAGCATTTAATAAGAGAATCCCATTGTTGTCCTTTAATGGAATCCGTACCGATTCACCTTTCAGGGTATTACTGATCCGACTGGATCTGCAGCACCTTTGTGGGCACCGCAGCTACTTGCGACTTCAATACTGACTGCTTCTCTCTCTCTCAACTGAGATGCCTTCAGACGAGATGAAAGTCAGAGCCAAAGCTTCAACACGAGTTCTGAGGAGGAGAATCAACACAGCTATTTTCACACCATCTCTCCCACTCTGCGCTTCGGCTCTAGAGCGCTTGGATCTGAAATCTGCTTCCGAATAGAGGGTCATCAGGGGCAAGGGATCCCCTCCTTCCTTGGACTGGAAGGAGTCCTCTGTGCCGGTGGCAGCTTCTGCATACAAGGCCTTTAAAAATGTTTTGGCAATACCAAAGACAAGGTGCCTTCATTCAGTTCAGCTCCACCCAAACCCCGTCCACAGTCTGCTTCCTCTCCTCTCCATTCTGTCAGACAGGGACAGATGGTACCAAGGGCTTCTAAGAAAGTCCGATTCAAAATCTTCTGTTGCTCCCCCAGAACATGCCCCCAGCAAATGGACGTGCAAACGGAATCACTTAAGACTCTTCCCCAGTCTTTCACTGAAGATACTGACTTAGAGGAAGGGGAGGGTTCCCCTTGTTCCCTCTATGAAGATGTTGCATTCAGTGATATTGTCGAATTAATGAAGGTGAGAAGGGATTGGTCATACTAAGATCCATCGTCGGATAAGTCAGTACCTCTTGGAATCTTTTGGTTCTGGACCAACATCATCCTGGACGGTACTTTCCAATGACTCACTTATCAACCTTATGGCTCAGTGGGCATAAATTCTGAATATTATCAGGGTGAATCCTAGACGGGGTGATTGGAAAAATCTTCTAAAGAAAAAAGAAACACAGTGGCAGCTTAAATTAGCTGCTATGTTTCCACCTGGCTTAAATGACACTATATCCATTGTTCCTATGTTAATGGAGAGAGCAAGTAAGTTATAAATCTTTAGGATAAATTTCTGTATGCAATGAAATTTAAATTTTTATTTATGATTATATTTATTATTAGAGGATTGTATTGTATGTATTTTAATGCATTTCGTATTTTAATGGGTTATCCCTTTAATTTTATGTGAAAGGTTCGAATGAATTTCAAATTTGATGATGCAATGTATGATGTCATTGATTAATCTCATTTAAATGGGGAAGTGAATGTACTAGTTTGTATTCTGATGAAGTCTCTCGAATGATATGGAAGCGCTAAATACTATTAAAATATTTTAGTGAATATTTCTTTGAGAATTATAGTGGTGTCTCGGATATTTTTTTTTTTTTATTTTTTGTCAAGTGTTTCCAGGATGCAAAAAGGACACAGCAAAGTTGGCCCAGCAACTGAAAATTATGTGTCACTGTAGGATTGAGGCATCAGAACTGTTATGCTCAGTTTGTGCATAAATACATTGGACAATGCAGGGATGTGCATAGCTATCAGAAAGCATTGTGAAGGCATCTCCCACTGCCAGACTTTCATGGTCTCTAACCGTAGCGTAAAACAGCGGGTTCCTCCTTGTCTCTTGATGCACCATACCACTGCCACATTGTCCTTCCGTGTGGAAATCACGCCTGTGGGGAGTTGATCTTGAAATGCCTGCAGCATTAGGAGGACCACTTTCAACTCCAAGACATTGATGTGAAGACTGACCTCTAGTGAAGACCATTTTACCTTGAATCATTCTCCCTTAGAAATGCAGCCCCCACTAGAAGGGAGGCTTCAGTGGTCATTGTTGCAATAGGTGATTCCTCCTGGAAAGGGCTTCCCTCGGTCACAGCCAGGGAGGTTATCCACCAAGCGATGTGTGTTTGCAGAGCTGCGCATTTCAAATTTTTGAGTGTAAAGGATGAATGGATTGAGACCACTGTACTGCTAAAGTCAGTTGCAATACTCTCATGTTGTATCTGGCTAAAGGAGCCATTAGATCTCATGACGTCCACAATACTAAAAGATGCAGAACTAACCTCACTGGTGGTGATGTAATGTATGATGATGTAATGTATGATGTCATTCTTCTTCTTCTTCTTTTGGCTTTTCCCGGTTAGGGGTCGCCACAGCGGATCATTTGTCCACTCATGATTGGCAGTGGAGTTTTACAGTGTCAAGTTGCCAGCCAGGCGCCCAACCTTCCAAAGAAGGCACACACACGCGCACACTCACACCTACGGCCAATTTAGAGTGTCCAATCCACCTACTGCATGTCTTTGGGATGTGGGAGGAAACCGGAGCACCCGGAGGAAACCCACGCGACCACAGGGAGGACATGCAGACTCCGCACAGAAGGCACCCCAGCCGAGGATTGAACTGGAGAACCTCTTGCTGTGAGGCGGCAACGCTAACCGCTGCACCACCGTGGCCGCCCTAATGTATGATGTCATTGATTAAGCTTATTTAAATGGGGAAGTGAATGTACTAGTTTGTATTTTGATGAAGTCTCTTTAATGAGATGAAAGCGCTAAATACTATTAAAATATTTTGGTGAATATTTCTTTGAGAAGTATAGTGGTGTCTCAGATAGTTTTTTTATTTTTGTTAAGTGTTTCTTGGTTTTATAGTTGGTGTGGTGGATTTCATTATTGGTGTATCCTTTTTGCATCCTGTCTAAGCAACAAATGCAGCAGGTATTTTTCCCTGATCCCTCCACAGGCACAGTCACTGAGGGATGCACTGGTCCACAACTCATTCCCGGGCCTCCTGTATGCCTTTCCTCCTCTGCACCTAATAAAAAAAATCATACAAAAGGCAAGACAGTGCAAGGCCAGGGGGATCCTCATTGCCCCTTTTTTGACCCTGACAAATACGATTTCCCTACTTATGGCCTCTACTAGTACATTTCCCACAGATGTTGGAACAATATCCAAACCTACTGACTCAACCGTCTGGACTGCCTCCTTCGGACCAAGTCCTTGGAGTTGACTACATGGTTCATCCAATAATAACCATACCCAGAGATGCCAAGCTCTCTCCTGCAGTAGTCAACATTCTATCTACTTCCTAGAAACCATCCACTAGAAACTTTTAGAGTAAATGGAAGAGATTCTCGATCTGGGCCTACTCCAAAGGCCTGAATCGGTTTTCAACATCTGCTCCTTCCATACAAGAACTTTTATCTGGTCTTTGATAAAGGTTCCAGCTTTGCCACCATCAAGGTACAGTTGGCTGTAATTACAAATTTCCATGTTGGAGGTAAAGACATTCCAACAGCTTCCCTGAAAATTTCAAAAGCCTTCCTGAAAGGTGCTTTTCTACTGTGACCTCCCATTAGAGACCCATTCCCTCCAAGGGATGTCACCATTACGCTACAAGCTCCAACTCAGGCCTCATTCAAACCTGATACCACTGCACATCTAATAGCATTAGCTTCCCTTAGAACCAGCGCTTCCTTTATTCTTAAGGTGGATAAAAAGCTTGTATTTTATTTTTACAAGGTATTCAAACAAAGGAGAATACTTATTGCATATGTTAGATGTACACAGGCAGCTCAGATTCTATATCCACAGGACAAAAGAATTTAGAAAAGACCATCAATTACTCATTTAATTTTCTAAACCAAAGTTAGGGAAGACAGTTACTAAGGTCACTTTAACCAGATAGCTCTCAGATTGGATTGCCTTTGTCAATAAAAAGAAGAAGAACTTACCCTTACCAAGTAGACCTAAAGCCCATTATACCAGAGCAGTTTCTACCTCAACAGCATTTAACAGAGGTTTATCCACTGAAGACATCTCTGCCATGGCCACCTGGGCAACGGTACACACCTTTGTGGTGTCTCACTATAAGTTGGACACTCAGTCCAGATCATGTTCCTCCTTTCTTTCCACCATACTCAGGAATGTCCTTCCTTGATACCATCCAGTTTTATGCTTGCAATTCTGTCCCATACGTTTGAAAGGACAAAAATAGGCAACACTAGATACAAAAGTTCTGTACTTACCATAACGTTAGATCCATGTTGTCTTATTTTTGCCCGGTTCATCCCCCCCCCCCCCCTTCCAGATGGTAACCTATGGCTTTGAGATGATTAAGTAGAGCTTTTATTCTCAGGTGAGACTGTACCCTGTCTTCCTCAACAGGCTGGGATTAAACATTCCTCATACTTTCACAATTTGTTGGAACAAATTTTAACATACCATCCTGACAATTAAAAATCAAAATTGCAAAAGTATAAACTTTTTTCCTTATACCCATCAATAATTTCCCATCCTTATCAGAAAAAGCATGATTGGAATTAACTACCTACTTAGCAGCAGTGGGATTAACTAAAGCTATAGTTGTTAGGTCAGATTTGAGAAAAATGTATAAACATTTAAAAGACGGGGGAATTTGATATATACTATCTGCCTTTTTAAGGGCATCTCGCTGACTATCAGGAAAATTGCAGGCAGTAATACACGCATCCTCTAAAGCTGATAGAAAAAGAGGAATGGGTGTAGCTTCTGGAAAATCCTTCTGTAACAATTCACAGTACTTTGTGAGGAACTAAGGAAACTTCAGTGTGCTCCCGCTGAAAACACTGGCATATTCTAGCAATAGTCTCCAAGAAAAAGAAATCCCCAAAGGGAGAATCAGAAACTGAGCTCTTCTCTGAATTAGAAATCAGGGGGGAAAAAAGTACAGTTGTGTACACTTACCATAAATGTAGATGTTCGAGTGTATTCACTGTTGTAGTCATCACGTAGCCCTCAGTCGGCCCGAATACCAGAGTCTTGGGATTTCTGCGTCGGATGCTGTCGCCTCATCCATGAAGTCAGGTCAGGGGTATAAAACATGCAGCCGATGCCATTACATCAGTTTGTCTTGCCCCAGATGTCAGGAGCCCCCAAAATAGGAAGCAATCAAATGGTGTGGAACACCTCCAGTAAAAAGTAAATACCATTTCCATGAGATATGATCAAAAAAGAGGATAGGTAGAAAGTATAGAAAGACAGGGGGCTGGAGGGAGGGTAACTAGGACTGCAACAGTGAATACACTCAAACATCTACATTTATGGTAAGTGTACACAACTGTACTATGTTCTTCATGTTTCACTGTTGCAGTCTTCACACTTGGGTTAATTCCCAAAGCTGAGGAAGGGTGGAGGCAGTCAAGAAGTAGTAGGGCTGGCTAGCAGGCCTTGTAAGACAGCTGTGGCAAATCCAGCTCTGGATTTAGAAAAGATAGGCAAGTGGTAATGCTTGGTGAAGGTGTGTACAGAACTCCAGGTTGCAGCTTCCAGGATGTCCCTGGTTGGGACTTCCCTGAGAAAAGCTGTAGAGGTTGAGGTAGCCCTAGTGGAATGAGGCCCGATCCCCTGTGGGCTACGTTTTCCATGGTGTCTGTGGCAGAAATGGATGCAGTGTGCTATCCATTTAGAAATGGTTTGTTTCGAAATAGCCTTGCCCTCTGCTCCTGTAGCAAAGCTGACTAGATTTTCTGAAAGGTTTAGTCCTGTCAAGATAGAACCTGAGCTGGAAGGATTGGTTTAAAGCCACAATGGATACCACCTTGGGCATAAAAGACGGGTTAGTCCTGAGGGAAACCCTGTCCGCATGGAAGATAATGAAGGGTTCCACAGCCATAAAGGCCTGTAACACAGACACTCTTCTTGCTGAAGTAATGGCTAGTAGTAAGGCCGTTTTCCAAGAGAGGAATTTTAAGGCTGCTGTAGCAGCAGGCTCAAAAGGCGGAAGCATGATTCTCTAGTACAAAGTTAAGGTCCCAGGCAGGAGTGGGAGCTCTCCTTGGGGGTCTTAAATTGTTAGCCCCTCTCAGGAACTGTTTGATCAGAGGGTGAGAGAAGAGGGTGGATCAGTATTGTAATGAGCTGAGATGGCAGAGGCATCAATCTTAATTGATTAGAAGGATAGGCCTTTGTGGAGCAGCTCTGCTAGGTAATCTAGGATTTCAGGCAAAGAGGGCACTGCTGTGTCATTCCCTTGAGACTAGCTCCAAGAACAGTATCTATTCCACTTTTCTGAATAGGATTTCCTAGTACTGGGCCTCCTGGCCTCAAGGATAACATCCAGCACCTGTTTGCTGAGGGTTGCTGGTGATGTATTCAGGGAATAAGCCAGGCTGCCAGGTTCAGGGTTTGCAGCTGAGGATGCAAAATCTGTCCCTCCTGCTGGGACAGCACAGAGGGGGGTCTGATGTAGGTGCCAGGGTGGCACTGCTGCCAGACTGCGTAGGAGTGGGTACCAGTGCTGGCGTGGCCAGTCTGGTGCAATAAGGATTGTACTTGGCCTGTCCTGTTTGATCTTGAGGAGTACTTTTGGAAGGAGGGGCAGAGGGGGAAAGGCATAGATTGAGAGGTTTTCCCATGTTAAAGATAGGGCATCCACTTTCCAAGCTTGGCTGTGGGGAATTCTGGTGCAAAATATGTTTAGTTGATGGTTTTGGGGGGACGCAAAGAGGTCCACCTCTGGTGTCCCCCACCTGTGTATTAGAAGTTTGAATGAGTTTGGTTCCAGTTTCCACTCATGTGGGTCCATTAGATTTCTTCTCAAGTCTTCTGCCAGAGAATTTTATTTGCCTGACAGGAACTGAGCTTGCAGGTGCACTTGGTTGCTTAAGGCTGTGTTCCACAGAGCCATGGCTAACCTGCAGTGGATAGGAGTGAGTTCCCCCCTGCTTGCTTATGTACCACATAACTGTGGTGTTGTCTGTCTTTATCAGGAGTTGTCCTGGCAAGATAAGATATTTGAAGGCTGTCAGTGCATTCTGTACAGTTAACATTTATTTTTCATTGATATGCAGGTGAATTTGTCCTGGGCCCCATTTGCCTTGAATGCATTTGCCTGCCATGCGAACCCCCCATGCATAGTCTGATGCGTCTGTTGTCAGAATTTGGATGGCGGGGGATTGTGAGAAAGGGAGTCTCCTGTTGTGGTTGCAATCCTCTGCCCACCAAAGGAACTCTGTCCTTATACAAGGAATGATAGGAATCACCGTTTCCAGGTACTGGGAATGTTGACACCAGAGACTAAGTACCAATGAAGTTTCCTCATATGCAGTCTTGCATATGGAATCAATAGAATACATGAGGCCATGAACCCTAGGGCTTTCAGTATTTTTCATGCAGATAGCTGGGTTTGGGTGGCAAGTAGTTTGAAATAAGTTGTCAAATAAACTTGCTTTTCTGGAGTGAGGAATGCCATCTGGGAAGTTGTGTTCAAGCTTGCTCCCAGGAATACAATCTTTTGGCTGGGTACCAGATGGGATTTCTTTTCGTTGATGGCATACCCCAGAGAAGTTAGGAGTCTCTTTACAAACATCAGGTGCTGAAATAGCAATTCCTGACTGTATGCCTGAATCAGGCAATCGTCCAAGTATGGGTAAATTTGAATATTTCTCTGCCTGCAGTAAGCAATGGCTGGAGCCAGGCACTTTGTGAATACCCTAGGTGCAGTAGATAAGCCAAAGGGAAGTGCAGAGAATTGCCCTGAAACGTAGATATTTCCTGCAAGATTCCCTTACGGGGATGTGCAGATAAGCTTCTTTTAAGTCTAGGGTGACTAGTCAGGAGTCCTTGGCTAGCATAGGAAGCAGCTGCTGGACTGTAAGCATTTTGAATTTTGGTACGACCAGAAAGGTGTTTAGGGATGACAGATCCAGAACAGGGCACCAAGAGTTCTCTTTCCTGGGCACCAGGAACAGCCTGGAGTAGAATCCCTGTCCCCTTTGTTCTGTTGGCACAGGTTGAATAGCCCTGATACTGAGAAGAGAAAGTACTTGCTTTTGGGCCTGTTCACTGGTTTGGAGGAAGGTCTGGCAATCCGCTTGGGGTTGGCAGAGAGTGGAAATAGAATCTGTATCCCTAGGATACAATGTTTAAGACCCATCGGTCCTGGGTAATATATTCCCAGTTTTTGGCATGCAAGGCAAGTTATTCTCCTAGGGGTACAATTACATGGGCATGGCTGGGAAGGATTAAGGACAAGTCATTGTGAACTTTTTCCATAGGGGGTGGCTTCCATTCCCAGTTTTTGAGGGAGCGAGCACTCCACTGTTTAGATCTGTGCATACCTTAAGACTGTAGTCTTTGTGGTCTGTTGCCCCTGGGCTTGAGCTGAGAAGGTCTGGAAGGGACTGGAAAGGACCAGTGTTTTGAAGCCCAATGCCTACTTAATCTAGGTGGCTGTACCTGTAAGAAATCTTTAACAGTTTGCATGGATTTAGCTTTTACCTCCATCTTTTTAAGAACGTCTTCTGCTTTAGAGCCAAACAAACATTCTTGGTTTAATGGAGCATCAAGTAATTTTGCCTTGACATGGTCTGGCAAGATTTGTTCCTTCAGCCAAACATGCCTTCTCAGAACAGACCCAGTGACAGCAGCCCTGCAAGATGCTTCTAAGGCATCAAAACCACACTGCAAAGTATGTTTACCAACTTGGTTTGCAGCAGACCTCCCAACCGTCCAGAATTACTCATTTTTTACTGAGTTTTGGGGTCCAAATGAAGGGGTGCAACGGTTCCCGAGTGGCACCCCTTCATTTCCGATTTCTTTGCTTTTGTTTTTTTATTTGTTTAATTTTCGCGCTGTCGGAGCTGACGTCATCACGTGCACGATGACATCAGCTCCGTCAGCACTACCAGCCAGTCGGAATTGAGCACCTTGACCTCACATCATCATTTCCGGCTGGCTGCGAGCAGTTGCTGCAGCCGAGAATTTGAAAAGAGGAATCTTGATGAGTGGATGGGGGATCGTAGGTTTACCCCGGGTATCACTTCTGTGTCACTGTTAGACAGAGGCACAATATACTAACCTCAAAAAAGTGCATAGCAAAATTAATTTAAAATGGGTGGTGAAAGCCAAACACACTCTGGCTAGGCTTATAAATGCCCTAGGTCAGATAGCCTAGTATGAACCTATGAAAAAGCTGCTTTGCCGCCGTTTTGGACAGAAACGCTTGCGAGAGGGACTTAAATCAAGCTGCTTTCCTCCCATTCATTTTTAATCTGCTGCCTGCGAGTGGAAGGGACTTGCTGGGACTATGCTGTCAAATGGTAAAATCTGTTGCCTGCCCGAGCTGCTTTGTGGCTTTGCTTTGCTACCGTTCGTGCTGGACTTAGGTAATCAATGCTATTCCTCTCAATTGGTGAGATTTTGCAGGAATGCTCCTACACTGTTCTCAATTTTTGCTCCATCTGTCCAAAAATTAGAAAATGTTTTCAGAAGTTCTAAGCTAGCAGTACCATAATTTAAAGTGTCCATAATTTGGGTCATTTTCCGTAATTATATTGTCTTTATCCTTAAATTTGTAGCTCAAATTTGAGACTGTTACTACTTGTGTTCACTAATGTATTATTTATTTATGTTATAATTTTGTTAGCTAGGTTAGTCCCACTAGGGCAACAACCTCTTTTTCAGGATTGACCTGAGATGATCCTCATACTAACTAGGGAGATTTAGTCAGAGAACATGGGGGAAGTTAACATTCTTTTTTAAATAAGTGGTGTGGGATCTTTTACAATCACTTGAACTGCCACCAACTCAGGTAGTGGAGCTGCCAAAACTAGGATTTTGCTTTCTGTGAAGAGTGTGGTTAGGGCTGATATAACTCCCGAAGTGCAACCAATATTTTATACTAGAGTTTTAATGTGGAAAGCCTAGTAAACTCTGAGATGCATTTCAGGTGCATGACTTAAAATATACTTTTAAAATCTGTATTAGATATCAACAGTAAAGCAAAAAACGGAATGTTTTGAAGTACAGAGGTATAAAAGAGCTTTACCTAGTAATAAGAAAATGGGAAATGCACCTTGATCACAAGAAGTCTGCTCTTTAGTCAGTATCTTTAGTAGAAATCTCATTAGTTCATGTTACATTACTTAAAACTGATTTGTCTGCTTCTAAGGCTAACGATGTAGTAAGACATATAACATTTGGGATACAAAAAAGCAGGAAGTAATGTTTTAATTTGTTATAAGTAGTGGTAATGGGTAACCTACTATGTTCTATGCCACAAACACTGAAAGTGCTACTGTCAGCAATGTGAAAGCTGAAAGGTATGC
The DNA here is from genome assembly GCF_019279795.1 of Protopterus annectens. Classification (NCBI taxonomy): domain Eukaryota; kingdom Metazoa; phylum Chordata; order Ceratodontiformes; family Protopteridae; genus Protopterus; species Protopterus annectens. The sequence goes on along the minus strand of NC_056751.1, from coordinate 736,258,180 downwards.
TTTATATAATGTAGTTCCTGTCAAGTGTGATAAAAACTACATCTAGGATAATTGAGCCTGAGTTAGCTCTGTGCCACTGTGTTACAACCAACCTAGTAAAATGTGATAAATATTTGAAATGCTCAGACATGGAATGTGAAGGCTTTATGAATGAAAATGCAGATTTATATACAGCAAGTCTAAGATTATCATTTCTTAGAATATTCCCTTTTCTCAGTGGAATGGCAGTCTTGGAGGTGTGTGTGTGAAAATGCCCAAATGTAATACACCTGGTGTCTAGAGGTATTTAGGCTCAAACCCTGTAAAAAAGAGCCTAAAGTCTCTAGCCACCACCATTTCTCAGCTTTGCCACATTTTTTTGTGCTAAGAGTTGAGAGCTATAGTGACAACGGAATTTCTATTCCCCCGTTATTGGCTTTGTTGTTTGTCCAGGTTTTATGGTGAGTGAGAACTTAAGTCAGTTGTATTTACTACTCCCCCATTATTGGCTCAGTCTTCCTATTGTTTAAATTGCTTTTTTAGCATAGTGGTATGTTGCACTGACTGTAGTGTATAGTGTTCTGGGTTCAAGACATGCCAGTAACATGCATGGTGATAACACAACATTTTATTCTAGCAACTTTCCAGAATTATACAAGCAATGTTTAAAATGTGTCCCTGGTTTTTGACCTTTTGCGCCCCACCCCCCCCCAAAAAAAAAAAATTAAAATTGAAAATAAGTGTGAGAAGCTGTGCAAGATGCCTATGGCTTACACTACTGTCATTATGTTTATAGTGTGGGTGTGGAAGTAGACTTTTATGATAGAAATGTTCTGAATTGGGCAGTTTTGTAATTACTGGTTCATGTATTTTCTTTCATAGCCTACAGTACAGCCTACTGGAAAAATGTTCATTCAAACAAATTTAAAATGTGGTCTGTCTAACAAGTGTACTGTTTTATACAAGGAATATAACTTGATAAAGTCAGGTGTATCAAAGAAAAGAACACATGTATGTTTCTTGTTTTGTGTGCAAGGGGCCAATGATTTGAGAACAGCCCAACGGTAATCTTTATCCACCACTGGCCAGATGCATTTTCTTTGGATGTGGTGCAGGTTTCAATGCTGTTTCAATGAATGTGAGTTTCAAGGGCAGAGAAGTTTTAATGCAAAGTCTATTTTCATTGTGAGACAGTATTGCTTTGTTTATCAGATGTCTGTTAGTGTTTGTGCATTTATGTGCCTCAGAATATATAAATAAAATCCAAATAATCATTGTAGATGTAAAGCAGTATGCACACATTAGTGTTTATGGTAAATGGGGCGAAATAGCCAGGTAACGGGACATTGGAATGGCTGCAGGGGGACTCTGGTGCCATATTTTGGTTGCCTGTTCTTCAGTTTGTGTTCGAAAGTGGTATCCCACAATTCCATTGGAGTGGGTGGGGTTACGTAATTATATATGCAAATTAGATGTTAATCAGTGTACATATTTGTACCTATTTTTCATGGCCTTTGTCTAGATTTTTGATGTTTCCAGGTTGAGAGGTATAGCTTGCAGAATGCATTAAGTCTTGCAAGTCCTTATTTTCTGCACAATCAGGAATCAACAACATTTTTTGTTTATTAAGATCAATAATATGCTGCTGGTACTTCAACATGTGAAACTGGCAATTTAAAGGCCTGATGGCAAGAGTTGCAGAGGTATAAACCTTCTTACCCCATCTGTCTAGAGCGGTAGAATCCCTGTCCGAAGGGGTAGGGTTTTTGGCTGTAGAAGCCTTAATACCTTTAGGTCCCTGGGAAATGGTCTCTGAATCCGCAGTGGGATTTTTAAAGAGAAATTTGTGAGAGTCAGGTACTCTGTAGTACCGGTCAGGCTTTCTAGGAGCAGGTGGTAAAGTATCAGGGGTAAGACTGCATTCCATGAAAACATCATCTACAATATCCAGGACAGGGGGAATAGCTAGAGGCCTATGCTGAGGCAAGTCTAAAAATTTTCCGAGTCTCTTTTTGTACTGAGGATAGTCTTGGCATTCCCAATGGAAATGCACTCAAAGTATGCAAGGTTTCACCAAAAGAGAAATTCTCTGGAGGGGAGGCAGAGGGAATGGATTCCTCTGCATCTGAATCCTCATAGGCTGATAAGGGCATGTCCTGACAATCAGAAAGGTCAGAGTCATCGGACTCCTGGTCTGTAGAATTTGAAGGCAACTGAATTCTTTGTCTCTTAACAGGGGAATGCTGGCTTCCCCTAATTAGCGTTATAAGGTTTTCAACCATTCTAAGCATTTGTTTTTGTGACATGGGGGCCTGAGCATGCGTTTTGGTTGTCGGTTTTCTAGGCGTAGTGCGTACTCTGGGCCTAAGAAACTCGGTAGTTTTGGCTAAAAAATAAGTCGTCGGTTTGATTCAAAAATCGGTAGGTCGGAAAACACCCTCAGAAGTTGGAGCCTGCACAGTGGCTCTGGACCCATCCAGGGTAGAGACATCCACTGGTTCCACAGTCGAAGAAGCATCCTGCGGCATACCGGACTCCGAATGGGTCTCAGCAGAGGCCTGCGAATCCATAGAAGCGGGAATCAGGGGCTGCAAAGGCGCTTCACTGAGTACCGTCGGACTGGCAAATAGCTTAAAGGAAGCGTCGGCAGCAGTTTTGGACTTATGCAGTCTGTCTCTGTCTTTATCCTTATGTTTTTTTTAGAAGATCGGTAGTCGGATGGCTTACCAAAGCCCATTTCGGAATACGAAGATCGAGAGCAAAAGAACTGAGCAACAAAAATAGCCCGACAAAGAATGGTTCAGGCATTAAACAAGGCACAAAACCGACAGCGAGGTACGTCGTGGTCTGGGCCTAAACAGGTGACGCAGTAAGAATGAAAATCTCTGTGAGGTATTTGCTTTCCACAGGCAAAATACAATTGTTAACTTTTTCTGACATCGGTTAGAGCAAGAAAAAAGGATCCCCAATGGGGGACTTAGCTTTAGAAGACTTCAGGATTATCAACTTGAAAAATGAAAATTTCAGGTAGCAGCCGACCGGCACTTGTGAACTGCTTCTGCTTCGGGCTCCTCCTCGGCAAGAAAGACTGATGTAATGGCATTGGCTGCCTGTTTTTATATCCTTGATGACCTGACATCATGGAAGAAGTGACAGCATCTGACGCAGAAATACTAAGACTCTGGTATTCGGGACAACTGAGGACTACCTGCAGGCAGATAACCCAAGTGTGATGACTGCAACAGTGAAACACGAACAACATCAGCACTGATGAAGGCATGGAAGAGGTTCACTCCAACCAGTGACATGCCATCAAAAGCTGTGTCCAGGACAGCCTCAGGAATACAGCCCAGGAGGTGATGGAGTCCCTACCAACCAGGGAATATCTCTCATATGCAACCAGTAAAATGGGTACTCAACTGGAGCAGCAGAAAGTATAACATGTATGGAGACTTTGCTCCAGAAAACTATCCTGTAAGGTGAAGACAAGTTTATCTAGATGATCCAAGGATGAGACCACAAAAAGTACAGTTGTGTGCACTTACCATAAATGTACATGTTCGAGTGTATGCACTGTTGGGAGTCATCACCTGTGGGTTACCCTTTCTGTGGTGGTCCTCGGCCGGCCTGAATACCAGAGTCAATGTTTTTCTGCATCAGCTGCAGTCGCCTGTAGTCTGACGTCAGGTTGCCAGTGCTATAAAGCAAGGCAGCCAACGTCATTACCTCAGTTTTTCTTGACTAACCCATCAGAAGCACAAGGAAATAAGGTAAAGTGGTCCTGGTGGCTAAAAGCCACCATGGGAAGCTTATGTCACCCTAGGGGAAGAGGATATAAGGGGGAGGGAAACCAGGACTGCAACAGTGAATACACTTGAACATCTACATTTATGGTAAGTGTACACAACTGTACTATATTCTTCGTGTTTCACTGTTGCAGTCATCACCTGTGGGAGGATTCCCAAAGCTGGGGAGAGGGGTGGAAGGGATAGGTTAGAGCCCTAGGCATGGGTCAGCAAGCCCTGCAAAGGCAAACCTTACCCTAGACTTAGAAAAAAGAGGTAGGTGATAACGCTTTGTAAAGGTATGGACAGAGGTCCAGGTGGCAGCTTCCAAGATGTCCCTGGTGGGGACTCCTCTGAGAAAGGCTGTGGAAGTGGAGGATTCCCTAGTGGAATGGGTACGAATAGACTTAGGGGGGTTTCCCAAGTAATCTGTAGCAGAAATGGATACAGTGTGATATCCATTTAGAAATAGTTTGCTTGGAAATGGGATTCCCCTCTCCCCCTGGGGCAAAGCTGACAAGCAGCTGGTCTGTTTTTCTGAAGGGTTTAGTACAGTCCAGATAGTATCCGAGTTGTCTGTGCACATCTAGCGAGTGCAGAATTCTTTCCCCCTTGTTGTGAGGGTTGGGAAAGAAGGTGGGTAGGTGTACGGCCTGGTTGAGGGTCACATCAGATACCACCTTGGGCATAAAGGAGGGGGTTAGTCCTCAAGGAGACCCTGTCTGCATGGAAAATGATGAAGGGCTCAACAGCCAGGAGTGCCTGAAGTTCTGAAACCCTTCTGGCTGAGGTGATAGCTAGTAGGAAGGCAGTCTTCCAGGACAGGTATTTCAATTCTGTTGAAACAGCAGGTTCGAAAGGAGGTAAGGTTAGTTTTCTAAAACATAATTCAGGTCCCAGGCTGGAGTGGGAGGCCTTCTGGGAGGTCTGATATTAGAAGCCCCTCTGAGGAATTGTTTAATCAAAGGATGAGAGAAGAGGGGTAAGGTCTGACTTGTAATGGGCTGAAATGGCCGAGGCATGGATATGAAGAGAAGGTGAGGCCACTTTGAGAAACTCGGCTAAGTAATCCAAGATAAGAGGGATGGAAGGATAAGGGGTACTAGCCCCTCTGGACTGGCTCCAGGACCACAATCTTTTCCATTTCCCTGCGTAACATTTTCTGGTGCTGGGCCTTCTGGCCTCTGTGAGAATGTCTAGGACCCGTTTGCTTAACAGGGACTCCTTGATAGCTTTTAAGGTATAAGCCAAGGTGAAAGATTGATAGTCTGCAAGTCTGGGTGCAGTATCTTCCCCCTCACCTGGGTCAAGAGGTCTGAGATCAGGGGAAGCTGATGGGGGGGGGCTGTAAGGTCAGGCTGCACAGTAAAGGGTACCAATGCTGTCTGGGTCAATCTGAAGCAATGGGAGTCCCCCACTCCTGAGTGATTTGCAGAAAGATTTCCCTGTGGAGCTGGCATTCGTGGGGGTCCAGAAAGTTTCTGCTTAGGTGGTCTGCCAGGGTGTTGTTGACCTCTGGTAGGTATTGGGCAATTAGGTGTAGACCCATGGAGGCGGCTGTCAGCCAGAGGCTCATGGCTAGTCTGCACACTGGGTAAAATTGTGTACCTCCCTGCTTGTTGACATAAAAACAGACAACATAGTAATGTGGTGTAAGGAAAACCCCTGGCCTGAGATGGGGTTTGAAGGATGTCAGAGGCTTTTGTACTGCCATAAATTCTTTCTGATTGATGTATAAAGTGAAGGTGCTGGCCATCCCAAAGACCTTGGGTGCACCTGCCTGCTAGGTGAGCGCTCCAAGCAATGTCTGAGGTGTCGGTGGTGATGGTCTGGCCGGTAGGGCAAAGGATGAAAAGAAGACCCTTGTTCTTGGCACAGGCCTCTGCCCACCCGAGAAATGCGGTCCTTATATATGGGATCAGAGGGAAAGAGGTCTCTAGGGACAGAGTGCTGGCACCAAAGGTTCTTTAGATACTGCTGAAGTTTTCTCATGTGAAGCCTGGCCAGAGGAATTAGAAGGATGCAAGATGCCATGTATCCCATTGGCTTGCAGAAATTCCTTGCAGTAAGGTAACTTCTGGAAGCCAGCTGGGTAAAGTAGAGAGGCAGGAAGCTCTGCTTTTCTGAGGACAGGAAGGCCACTTGGGATGCTGCATCTAGTAGAGCTCCCAAAAACATGATCTTCCTGGTGGGAGTTTGCTTTGACTTCTTCTCGTTGATGGTGAACCCTAGGGATTTGACAAAGAGAAGGTCCTAGAGCAGCTTTTCTTTGCACTCTGCTGAATGAGGCAGTCATCCAAGTAAGGGTAAATCTGTATATTTCTCTGTCTGCAAAATGCTATGGCCGGGGCTAAGCATTTGGTGAATACTCTAGGTGCAGTAGGCAAGCCAAAGGGCAGTGCAGAGAAATGAAAGTGTTGTGATCCTGCTCTGAAGCGCAGGAACTTCCTGCGGGACTCCCTTATGGGGATGTGGAGGTAGGCATCCTTTAGGTCTAGGGTCACTACCCAGGCATTTTTTGTTAGCATAGGCAGCAGCTGCTGCTGCAAAGTTAGCATTTTGAATATGGGGACCACCAGGGAGGTGTTCAGAATGGATAGATCCAGGATGGGGTGACAAGTGCCCCCTTTCCTGGGAACAAGGAATAGTCTGGAATAAAAGCCTTTGCCTGTTTGATCTGAGGGGACAGGTTCTACTGCCCTGTGGGATATGAGCATATGGACCCGTTTCAATGCCTCTGCCCACTGATTTGGAGGTATGTCTGGGTACCCTCTTGGAATTAGGAGTTTGCTGAGAGAGAATTTGTATCCCTGAAAAATTATCTTTAAGACCCATAGGTCCTTTGCTACAGAAAGCCAATTTTTTTTTGAAGAGGGAGAAGCTTCCTCCTAGTTTTTGATGAGTGAAGGGAGGGCAAAGGTGGGACGGGGAAGTCATTGTGAGTTTTTGCCATAGAAGGGTTGCTTAGAACTCCCTACCTTTGGGGCTGAAGTGGTCCACTGTTTGCATCTCTGCTGGCCCTAGGATAGGGGCCTGGATGGTCTATCCCTGAGGGGCTTACCTTGGCCCTGTCTGCTAGGTGCAGGGAAAAACCTGTGCTTAGAGGGAAAGTTCCTGCTGAAACTGGGAGGTTGAACCTGAAAGAAATCTTGTACTGTTTGCATAGATTTTGCTTCGTCTTCCATTTTTTTAAGCACCTCTTCTGCTTTTACTCCAAACAAGCGCTCCTTATCTAGGGGTGCATCAATAAGTTTAGACTTGACATAATCAGGGAGAGGTTGTTCCTGCAGCCATGCATGGCTCCTAATGAAAGATCCTGTCACTGTTGCCCTGCTAGAGGCTTCTAGGGCATCATAGCCACAGTGTGATGAGTGTTTGGCCACTTGACAAGCTGAGTGCAGAAAATCTGCTAACTCTTTTGAACTGGCACAGTCAGGAAAGGTAGAAATCTTTTGTTGTAATAGTTCCAAAGTGTGTTGCTGATATTTTAACATATGGAACTGACAACTGAGTGCTCTGATAGCTAAGGTTGCAGAGGTGTATACTTTTTTACCCCATCTCTCCAGAGCAATGGAGTCCTTGTCAGAAGAAATAGGATTCTTGGCAGAACTAGTTTTAGTTCCTTTAGGTCCCTGTGTAATGACCTCTGGGTCTGCAGCAGGATATGTCTGCAGGTACCTGTGAGAATCTGGTACTCTGTAATACCCATCAGGTTTACTGGGAGCAGGTGGGAGGGCGTCAGGGGCTAAGCTGGATTCATGGAAAACATCATCCACCACTTCTAAAATAGGGGGGATGGCCAGGGGTCTGTGCTGGGGGAGGTCCAGAAACTCTCCAAGTCTTTTCTTAGACTGGGGGAACTGTTGAGATTCCCATTGGAAATGTTCCATGAGGGTGTGAAGGGTTCCCCTAAAGGAAAGGTCCTCTGGAGGGGAAGCAGAAGGGATGGATTCTTCTGCATCTGAATCCTTATAAGCAGTCAGAGGTTGCTCTTCCTCTTCAAAATCTGAATAGTCAGATTCCTCAGAATCCTGTTCCGTCATAATTTCTGGAGAAGAGTGCCTTTTCCTTTTGGAAGTTGTGGCCTGACTACCCCAGATAAGGGAGATGAGATTCTCTGCCATTTTAAGCATTTATGCTTGGGGTGGTGTAGCAGGAGCAAGATGGTGGCTAGAAGCAGATTTTCTAGGAGTAGCCTGGCTTCTAGGCCCGAGAGAAACAGTCAGTCTGAGACAGAAACGGTAGTCGGATGAGAAAACGTTTTTTGCCTAGATTTGGTAGTGCGAAAGGCCTCCTCGGAAGCCTTGGTGCCTGCATCGCGGCTCCGGACCCATCTGAGGCAGAGACAGCCATAGGCTTCAAAAACGAAGAAGATTTCTGCGGCATACTGGACTCCGAAAGGGTCTCAGTAGAGGCCTGCGTAGATATCGAATTGGGCATCAGGAGCTGCTAAAGCGCTTCACTGAATTCTGGAGAACCGACAACTTGCTTAGCAGTAGCATCGTCAGAAGGCTTAGCCTTGGGTGGTCTGTCTCTATCTTTATCGCTGTGTTTTTTCAGAATGTCCAGGGATTGTTGGCTGATGGACACCATATCAGAATGCGAAGACGGAACATGAAAATAACTGCCTAGAAAAAGAGCTCTACGGCAAATGGTTCTCGAATTAAAGAGGGCACAGAACCGGCAACGGGGGATGTCGTGGTCTGGGCCTAAACAAGTGATGCAGTAAGAATGGAAGTCTCAGTGTGGGATCTGCTTTCTACAGTTGAGACAATTGTTAACTTTTCCGTACATTGGTTAGTGCAAGAAAAAAGCGTCCCCAACAGGGTACTTAGCTTTAGACGTTTTCAGCTGAAATTCAAACTCTGGTAGTGACCGACCGGCACTCGTGCGAACTGCTTCTGCTAACGGCTCCACGGCAAGAAAGACTGATGTAATGACGTTGGCTGCCTTGCTTTATAGCAATGATGACCTGATGTCAGACAACAGGCAAAAAAAAAAAAGCTTTACCAAAGTAGTGTTGGGCGAACTCCGCCCGACGCTTAATATTGCGTTTATTGAAGGTACCGCAAAAGCGACAGCCCGAGACGTCGTGGTCTGGGCCCAAACAAGGTATGCAAAGGGAATGGAAATCCTTATGCGGTATTTGCTTCCCACAAGAAATACAATTATTAACTTTTTCTGACATCGGTCTGAGGCAAGAAAAGTTTCCCCAACGGGGTACTTAGCTTTAATGAAGACTTCGGTTTCCAATTTTTTCATAATTCAGGAGCTAGCCGACCGGCACTTGCGAACTGCTTCTGCTTCGGGCACCGCGCGGCAAAAAAGACTGAAGAACATGGCGTCGGCTGTGTCTTATATACTCTGGTCTCACTGACGTCAGAAGAGTAAGCGACGACAACCGACGCCGGACCAAGACTTTGGAATTCAGCCGACCGAGGGACCGCCTGACGGCTGAAAACCCATCTGTGATTACTGCAGCTGTATGCACGATGAACATCAGGCAACTGCAGCCGATGCAGAAAAACACTGACTCTGGTATTCCGGCCAGCCGAGGGCTACCACAGCAGAGATAACCCACAGGTGATGACTGCAAAGGTGAAACACGAAGAACATCTAATGTTTTACTGCTCCCTACAGCTGATAGTGTACACACTTTACTACAAAAGCAGACAATTATGATACCGCTCACAATCATCACACCACGACTGCTGTAATCCATCCATGGATTGGAGGGCCTGAGGGAGAAAACATGAATGTAACCTCTAATCAAAATGCTTATGGCAAGCTAGAGGCACGTTTTGACAACCTACTTATGCTAACATATAGGATTATAAGAAGATACTAGGCTAATGGCCCTAAGGCCCTTACAAACCTAGCCAAGCTCTAACCTTATTTCCATGATCAGCACTTATTGTCCCTGTCCAAGAGGGACACAGGAGGAAAGTACAGTTGTGTACACAACCATAAATGTAGATGTTCGAGTGTATTCACTGTTGCAGTCATTACATTTGGGTAATCCTGCTGGCAGGTTGCCCTCAGTTGGCCTGAATTCCAAATTCTTGGGTCCTGCGTCGGTTGTTGTCGCCCCTTCCCTGACGTCAGGTCGTCAGGGGTATAAAAGATGAAGCCGATGCCATTTTCTTCAGTTTTTCTTGCCCCATATGTCAGCTGCCCCCAAAAGGGTAGGCTAGATATATATATATAAAACATACATGCACCAAAATAAACTTTTAGCTTCATCTACAAGCAAATAGACTACATAGGTTGTATAGATCAGAGAAGTAAAGACAATTTCCAGCAGAAATAAGGGGGATGGCGGGTGGATAACCTGGACTGCAACAGTGAATACACTCAAACATCTACATTTATGGTAAGTGTACACAACTTGTACTATGTTCTTCATGTTTCACTGTTGCAGTCATTACATTTGGGTAGAGTCACAAAGCTATGGTTGGGGGGCTGGAGCTAAACAACATTAGGAGTGACTATGAGACCCTGCGGAACTGCAGTGGCAAAGCCTGCTCTGGATTTAGAGTAAAGTGGCAGATTGTAATGTTTTGTAAAGGTATGCACTGAACTCCAATTCACCCTCTAAAATGTCTTTGGTTGGTACTCCCCTGAGAAAGGCTGCAGAAATGGCTGCAGCTCTGCTTGAATGTGGCCTAATGCCCTTAGGCACTGGCTTGCCATGCTGAGAGTAGCAGAAACAAATGCAGTGACCTATCCACTTTGAAATAGTCTGCTTGGAGATGGCCTTTCCTTGTGATCCTGCAGCATATGCCATTAGTAATTGTTCTGTTTTTTTCTGAAAACTTTAGTTTTGTCCAAATAGAATCTAAGTTGCCTGTGTACGTCCAAAGAAAGCAGAATTTTCTCCCCCTTGTTCTGTGGTTTTGGATAAAACGTTGGCAAATGAATAGTTTGGTTTAGGGCTACACTGAGCACCACCTTAGGCATAAATGTAGGGTTTGTCCTCAGAGAGACCCTGTCTGGATAAAAAATGAGAAAAGGTTCCAGAGCCATGAGAGCCTGTAGCTCTGACACTCGCCTTGCAGAAGTTATTGCTAGGAGCAGAGCTGTTTTCCAAGATAAAAACTTTATATGTGCAGTTGCAGCTGGCTCAAAAGGAGGCAGGGTGAGTTTTTCTAAGACATAATTGAGGTCCCATGCAGGTATTGGTGATCTCCTTGGAGGCCTTAAATTTTTGGCTCCTCTGAGGTACTGCCTTAATAAAGGATGAGAAAAGAGTGGTGGCTCTGTATTGTAATGAGCCGAAATGGCAGAGGCATGGATTTTAATTGATGAAAAAGATAGGCCTTTGTCCAGCATCTCAGTTAAGTATTGCAAAATCTGAGGAATATTTGGTACAGCTGTGTCAGTTCCTTGACCTTGGTTTCAAGCACAAAATCTCTTCCATATTCCAGCATAGGATTTTCTAGTACTAGGCCCTCTGGCTTCCAAAATGACATCCATCACAGCTTTACTGAGAGGTGTGCTTTGTATGACTACATTATCCGCCATGCTGCCAGATTTAGAGTCCTGAGTTGGCTGTGCAGAATCTGATTGTTTTGTTGGGACAGTAGATGAGGTATTTGAGGTAAGGTCCAGGCTGGGCATTGAGACAAGTTCCTTAAGATCGGATACCAGCACTGGTGGGGCCAGTCTGGGGCAATCAGAATAATTTTTGTTTTTTCCTGTCTCACCTTTAGGAGTACCTTGGGGAGGAGAGGCAGTGGAGGAAAGGCATATACGGATAGGTTTTTCCAGTTGAAAGATAAGGCGTCCACTTTCCATGCTTGTCTGTGATAAGTCCTTGTGCAGAATCTTTTTAGTTGATAGTTGTGAGGGGAGGCAAAAAGATCTATGTCTTTGTTATCAGGCTGAAGACTTGTGGATCCAGGTGCCACTCGTGGGGATCCATGAGGTTTCTGCTTAGTTCGTCTGTCAGAGTATTGTCCTTTCCTGGCAGGAATTGTGCCTGCAGATGAACTTGGTAAGTCAATGCTGTGTCCCATAAAGCCATGGCTAGTCTGCAAAGGGGATAAGTATTGTCTGTCTTTATCAGTAGTTGTCCCGGATGGAGTTGGTCCTTGAAGGCTGTCAGGGCATTTTGAACAGCTAGCATCTCTTTTTGATTGCTATGTAGATGGCATTTGATTTGTGGACCAGGTGCCCTGAATGCCTCTTCCTGCCATGTGGGCCCCCCCAGGCATAATCTGATGCATCCGTTGTTAGGGTCTGCCTGGCTGGGGGTAGTGAGAATGGCTGTCCCTTGTTTTGGTGACAAGCCTTTGCCCACCATCGAAACTCCTGTTGCAGGCAGGGAATGAGAGCAATCACTGTTTCCAGGCTGTGGCAATGTTGAGTCCAAACACTTTTTAGGTACCATTGAAGCTTCCTCATATGCAGTCTTGCATATGGAATTAGTATGATGCAGGATGCCATGAAGCCCAAAGCCTGCAGAATTTTTCTTGCAGATAACTGGGCCTTTGTTGTAATTTCCTTGTTGCCTTTGTTTGTCTGGCATGAGATAAGCCATCTGGGCAGTTGTATTTAAGCTGGCACCCAGGAATATTATCTCTTGAGAGGGTACTAGTTTTGATTTCTTTTCGTTGACTGTGTACCCTAGGCATGTTAAAAGTCTTTTCTCAAACACCAGATGCTGTAGTAGAATGTCCTTGTTCTCTGCTTGAATGAGGTAGTCGTCCAAGTAAGGATATATTTGTATTCCTCCTTGTCTGCAGAAAGCAATTACTGGTGCCAGGCACTTTGTGAAGACCCTGGACGCAGTAGATAAGCCAAAGGGCAGTGCAGAGAATTGGCAATGCTTTAAACCAGCCTTGAATCTGAGGTACCTTCTGCATGTTTGTCTGACTGGGACATGCCGGTATGCCTCTTTTAGGTCTAAAGTGACGAGCAAAGCCTTTCTGCCCAGCATGGGCAGAAGCTGCTGCAAGGTCATCATCTTGAATTTTGGTATATCCAGGAAAGTGTTTAGAATAGATAGGTCCAGTATTGGTCTCCATGCTTGTCCTTTCTGGGTACCAAAAACAGTCTTGAGTAAAATCCTTGTCCCTGCTCTTGCTGTGGCACTGGTTGAATAGCCCCCATGTCCATGAGGGATGAGACTTGTTTTTGAGCCTCTGCCCATTGTTTTTTTGGCAGGTCTGGCCAACTGTTTGCCGTTGGCAGGGTATGGAAGTGAAACTTGTAGCCTTGTGACACTATGTCTATAACCCATTTGTCCTGGGTTATAATGTGCCAATTTTGAGAAAAAAAGTGCTATTTTTCCCCCTAAGGGTGCTGCCAGTAGATAAGTGCTTGGTGCAGGCAGGGGCAAGTCATTGGGACTGTTTTCTGTATGGTTGTGATTTGTCTTCTCCACTTTTGGAGGTAGAAGCACCCCATTGCTTAGACCTGTACGAACCTTGCGGCTGGGATCTGCCTCTAGGGCGTCTGGATCTGCCCCTTTGAGGTCTGCCTGACACTGGAAAGGACCAATTCTTTGTAGGCCAGTGTCTGCTAAATCTAGGTGGCTGTACTTGTAAAAAATCTTTGACCGTTTGCATAGATTTAGCTTTGTCCTCCATTTTCTTTAACACCTCTTCTGCCTTAACACCAAACAAGGTAACATGCTGTAATAATTTAGCTTTGACATGATCAGGCAGATTTTGTTCCTTTAACCAAACATGCCTCCTAATTACAGAACCCGTAACAGCGGCCCTGCAGAGGCCTCCAGAGAATCAAAACCACATTGCAAAGTATGATTTCCAACTTGTTCAGCTGCATGCAATAAATCCTGCATTTCTTTGTTTTCTGCACATTCCGAATTTACCAACATTTTCTGTTTAAGCAGTGTCATGACATATTGCTGATATTTGAGCATATGAAACTGGCAATTTAAGGCCCTTACAGCCAAGGTAGCAGATGTGTAAATCTTTTTTCCCCATCTATCCAGTGCCCTAGAATCTCTGTCAGAAGGGGTAGGATTTTTTGCAGTGGAAGCCTTAACCCCTTTGGGACCCTGAGAAATAGTTTCTGGGTCTGCAGCAGGGTTTTTGAAAAGGAATTTATGAGAGTCAGGAACCATGTAGTATCTGTCGGGCTTAACAGGAGCTGGAGGTAAGCTGACAGGGTTCAGAACAGACTCTGAAAACACATCAACTACAATGTCTAACACAGGTGGAATAACTAGAGGCCTGTGTTGAGGTAGTAGAAGGAAGTCCCTGAGCCTCTTCTTAGATTCTGAACAATCTTGGCTCTCCCAGTGGAAATGCTCCCTCATGGTATGCAAGGTTTCCCCAAAGGAACAGTCCTCAGGAGAAGCTGAAGGAATAGATTCTTCAGCATCAGAATCCTCATAGGGGGGGGGGGGGGTTGGGATATTCCTGATCAGAAGAGGAATCAGAGGAAATGAAAACCTGATCTGAAGATTCATAGTCTGTCTCTTGCCTAGGCCTCTTATCAGGAGGGGGATGGGAACCCCTGATCAAGGTAATTAAGTCTTCGGCCATTTTGAGCATCTGTTTTTTGGGCATGGAAGCCTTTCCATGTGGCTGGTGAACTTGTTTCTTTGCCTTTAAAGGTGCTTTAGTCTTTGCCTTTGAAGCTGAAGTCGGTTTAATGTATAATTGTTTAGGTCTGAATACACCCTCAGAAGCAGATGCCTGCTCAGCGGCTCCGGACCCATCTGAGGGAATAGTATCCGAGGCTCCAATACCTTGAGTTTCCAGCAGCCTGGGACTCTAAAGTAGGGGCGTCAGGGGCTGCGAAAGCGCCTCACTGGCGACTGGCTTAGGAGAAGCTTCGTCGCCGGTTTTGGACCTCAGTTGCCTGTCTTTTTCTTTTTCTTTGCGCTTTTTGTGAACTCCAGTGGTCGGATGGCAATCCGATGACATTGTATAATTAAATCTGCATCTAAAATAGCTTAATGCAAAATCGTACCGACGCTTAATAGTGTGTTGGTTAAATCTAGCACAAAACCAACAACTTGAAATGTCATGGTCAGGGCCTAGGCAAGGAATACAGTAAGAATGAAAGTCCTTATGAGATATTTGCTTCCCACAAGAAATACAATTATTAACTTTTTCTGACATCGGTCTGGAGCAAGAAAAAAAAGTTTCCCCAATGGGGTACTTAGCTTTTAATGAAGACTTCGGATCTGAAACTCGAACAGGAAAATCTCAGGAGTCGGCCGACCGGCACTTGCGAACTGCTTCTGCTTCAGGCACTGTGCGGCAAGAAAGACTGAAGAAAATGGCGTCGGCTGCATCTTTTATACTCCTGACGACCTGATGTCAGGGAAGGGGCGACAGCAACCGACGCAGGACCCAAGACTTTGGAATTCAGGCCGACTGAGGGCAACCTGCCAGCAGGATTACCCAAATGCAATGACTGCAACAGTGAAACATGAAGAACATCACCCAGGGTGAATTTACAGTCACCCATCCAATTGTCCAAATTGTGTTTGAAGAGGGCCAATGAGGTGCTATGTTTGACATGAAGTGGGAGTCTTTTCCGAAGGTGTTGTAACCTCTGGGAGACAAATATGTCCCTCCAGGAGGCACTATTAATATCACATACCAGGTTAAGGTCTTTAGAGCGGGTAACCTGTGTACCATTTGAAGTATGGAGATGCAGCATTTCCAATAAAGCAGGGTCAGAGATTGCCTTGTATGCAAGGCAGAGATTGCCTCTGAGTAGTCTGTATGAAACAGAATAAAGTGACAGTGATTTCAGATGATTCACATAGGACAGATGCTGAAGACCTTGAATTTTCCTTATGAGGAACCCTTGTGGTTTTTCCAATTGCTGTAGGTGCTTAGAAAGTACATACCAAAAGGCGTTGTAGTCTATGACAAAACGATTGCATGTCTCACATGTACTCTGACATGTAATGTAACCTGATCCCAGCACACGTTATCACACACATTGATACAACTTTTTAATGATTACTTATCAATCAAAGTTCTCCAAAACACAAGATACCATGCATACAACTTTCACCTAGGGCAAAACAAGGTGGCAACAGGTACA